>NW_017307370.1:434828-553438 GCF_000935625.1 Nanorana parkeri
CCCCCCATACTATGACTTGGCCACGTTCATTCTGTTAAAATAGTGTCCCTCTCAGGAATCCTTACCTCTTCAAGATTCTTCATATTCCTATTTCTTTACAAGATATTAAATCCTCTCAGGAAGCCATTTTTAAAATGATATGGGTTGGGAATTGTTCTTAGTAATTTGCTAAAATAATGTAATCCATGAGAGACTCAATAGACTTTCACTGTGACTGTCACAATTGCCTTTGGCAAATGCAGAGATATGCTTTATCTGGGTCAAATTAGAAACAACTATGGCGACTCACATGAAATGGCCAGAACGCAAGTGGTCAGCAGCCCCTCTCTTGCCCACAATGTGAGCACCCCCTAACTGCAAAAGAGAACTTTGCCTCAGGCACTGGTGCTTTGGAAAGGGGACTCCCATTTTATGTTGGAACCCCTCTCAAAGCACCTCTCAAATGCTGAAGTGCATGCAGACTGGTATTTGCATAGCAGGGTGCTACATGCTCACAGTTCACTTGCTATAGGGATACTAGCCTGCATGTCTGGTATGTGAAGAAAGGAAGGGTCTTGCTGTTTTTGTTTTTAATATTTTGTATTAAAAAAAAAGCTACATTCAACCCCCCTAGTGCTAAAACTGTATATAAACACAGTTTCAGCACCATGGAGAGCTATTTCCGGCGGATACACTGGTATTGTACATTCCTTTAGTGCATCTCGTGAATATTACCACTCTACAGCTCCCATTGGGCTGTCCCGCACTCCAGATTGTGCTTTGTTATCTAAATGCATGTTCATTAGCTGGCTTTGGTGTAGATCTGGATTAGTACAACTGTCTTTTAACCCTTTCACAAGCATATGCATCTCATACGTCGTTGGCAGTGGGCCCCTTTAAACAAACTCCTGATGGCTACAGCCGCCGGGACCCTGTTTACTTGTGTAAAGCTGACTGTCGGCTGTACACTGGAAGTGATTCTGAGCTGATGCAAGAACGCGTCCAGATGGTGGTACAGTGTGCCACCCACCTGATACACCCACCTTGCTTCCCGAGCTCTACTGTCCCTCCTGCGGGCCTGGGACTGGCATCACTGCTATCAGCGGGAAGCTGGGAAGGAGACAGGCGAACATCTGTTCCAGCTAAATGGGGGCCGGAAATGACTTCCAGTACCTCAATTGTCATTCCCCGGTGGCAGAAACAATAGCTTATTTGGAGTAGAAAGGTGACACTTGGAGTCTAATTGAACCTTAATGTCATCTTAAAGAGAACCTGTCACCACTAGTATGCTATCACATAGAGGACTTGTAAGCCCCCCTATGTGATAGCAATAAAGTACGTTAAGTAAAAAAAAAGTTAAAAAGCCAAAATAAATGTAAAAATTTAAAACATTTTAAGTCCCCAGGGAGCGCGCTCATATTACCATAAACATGTGTCAGGTGCACCTACGTACAGTGGCGTAACAACCGGGGGGCAGCAGGGGCGCGGGCCCCGGGCGAAAAGTGAAGGGGGGGCGCCGGCCGAAAATGGCACTTTCGGCTAAATGCCGAAAGTGACATTTTCCTGCCGTTTTGTCGGCGCGGCCGTGATTCCTTTCATCCCCGCTGGGACACAGAGCAGTGCCCAGCAGGGATGAAAGGAATCAGAGAGAAAATGACAGCCGGCCGAGCGCTGCGGGACGAGCGCTGTGAGCGGCCGGTGTCTTTCCTCCCACACCGCTCGGCCGCCTATCACAGTGCAGCAGAGCGTTGTGGGGGCGGAGACAGCCAGCGCTGTCACAGGAGGCTGGGCTCTCCTCTTGCAGCCTCCTATGACAGTGTGTGTCAGAGAGGAGAACGGGTACAAGCACTCAGCGATCAGTGATCGCTGAGTGTTTGTACATAATTGAGGACCTGGTATGTATACTATATCCTCAATTATGAATGAATGGGAGTGATCTACATCTCCTCCTGTTCATTCATAATTGTAGTTATAGTAAACATACCATGTTATCAATGAACAGGAACACTCATAAAGGATTCCTGTTCATTGATAACAGGGGACACAGAAAAAGAGATTGAGGACTCTGTGTCCTCAATCTCTTTTTCTATTTTTAAAGGGAAATATTAGGGGTCTGTTTAGACCCCCAATATTTCCCCGAAGCCCCTAAAAGTAAAGTAAAAAATAAAAATATTTCATTAAAAAATTAATGAATTAATAGAAATTAATTTTAAAAAAAATGAAAAAGTTTCTTAAAAAATAAAATTTGAAAAATTAAAATAAAAACATGTGTGTGTGTGGGGGGAGGTGCAGGGTACAGTTCCAGTGGTTGTTTATATAATGGGGGGGGCAAAACAAAATGTCTGCCCCGGGCGCTCAGAACTCTGGTTACGCCACTGCCTACGTACGAAATCATTACACATTTAGAGCGTCTCCTATGGACAATTTGGGGTACCATATTTTGTCACCGTTTCACGGACACATGCAATTTTTAACCTGGGCATGTTGTGTATCTACTTACTCGCCATAACCTCATCTTTCATATTTTACACAAAAATTGAGTATTATATGGGCACTAAAATTAACTTAAGTGTATGTTTTATTAAAATTTGGGGTTTGATAAAGATTTGTGCTAAAAGTTGTGCATTTTTTGCTTTCAGAATATATATATAATGTTTTAAAGGCCTTGGCAGCGAAAGGGTCCTTATGGGGTTAAACTTTAAGTATCTTCTCTCTTTTACCTATTGAATGCTGCATGGATGCTAACCGACATTTTACATATCTGTACATTGCATAGCCAAATACATCAATCAGTATAACACAGAATAGGGCTTAGCATGTGAAACCATTGAAGGTACACATAGAATAAAAGCATCTATATCTATAATAGTGGTAACTTCTTATTGTAGCCCATGTTCTTAATAATACAGAGGCTTTTAAGCTAATTTTAAACTTTGTTTACTTCTGCACCTTGCATTAGTCAATCGCTAATAAACTCATGATACAATGTTCAATACTTTTAACTGCACATACACCACTTATAAACCATTATGAATTTCCACAGTCTAAATTTCAGTCCACTACACTTGCCTAAAAACTGGAACCAGGAGGAAACTGCGAATGCGGGGATGAACAGCTGACCGAATGACGGAGGGGGGGCGTGTCCGGAAGCTGATGGCGGCTGAGTGCGTCTAACACGAACAGCTACGCGCCACCCGCCCGCACACTGCCCACACATATTGGCTCCCAAAACAGCCTGGGGACGGCACCTACATAGCGGACAGCTACATGCCATCAGCCCGCACATTGCCCACACTCACCGGCTTCTAGGCGATCGGGAGACGGCACCTACTTAGCGGATCCGGCGGTAGCCGCTTGTGGAGCCCAGATCGCAAGGATGAACCGGAAGAAGACTGGGAAACAGGGGGCGCCGAAAGCTCCAACTATGAGCCCGATGCAATGCTATTTGTCAGCTGAGACTCTGAGCAGAGTACAGGGATCAGCGGCTCGCACGAGTCTCTCCCCCAGGCAATCTCCACGCCAGAAATCAATGGACTCTTCAGCTCTTGGGCAGGAGCAAGGGGGTGAGTTAGACCATTCCATATTATTACCGATAGAGGAAATGGTGAAAACCCTCCCTACAAAAAACGAGCTAATTGACATGTTTACTGGAACCACATATCCACCAGAGATTTCACACTTTTGGAGTGCTCGTCCCAAGTTCCAACCCCTTGAGCAGGGAAATCTGGTAAAACTGAGTACTTCCACAGCCTTCCCTTTGGCAGTAAACTTTTTCCATCTTGCTGGTAGCTCTAAACATATTTGTTTATTCAAACTAGCCTTCATGGATCCTATCCTTAGACACCTTCTTTTCTAACATCATACATTATTTTCTACATAGCAATGGCAGCATAAAATTACATATGTGAAGTTCAGTGGTACAATTAATTTATTTGCTAGTTTTTAGCAATACAAATAAACCAGTAGAAAAAAAAACTTTTGTTATTTATTCGATGTTTAACCCCTATAAATGCTTTTTATGTTTGTGTTAAAAAGATCTTGTAGTCTCTTGAGATACCTAGACTAGACAGGCAGCCAAAAACGTTGTTTAAAAAATGCAAAGTAAATGAAAAGAATATATACAAGCAATGTACTTGTTCCTGGGAAAATAGCTACAGATCCAGTTAAACCTTGCAAAAGAATTACATTTTCAGTTGTTTGTATTACCCATATATTGCTTTGAATATTTATAAATAACATACAAATAGAATGCAAAGTGCTGTGGAAAAGCTGTAAGACACACTGCAAAAGAAATGTATGCACTTCATGGCAATAAAGTAATAATGGCTGGCAACTTATTTAGGTTTGATGACCGGGGGCTAACAGGACCTGCTTTGCTCCAGTTTTTTGTATTTTTTGGGGAGGTTTTTGGGGGATAGTTAAGTGTTAAATGTTGGCAGGATTAAGCTTAAATTTAGTTAGCATGAGGACTTAAGCTTAACGGAGAACTATGAGGTGAATGATTTCCACTCATCTTCATAGTTAGAGCCGATCTGTGACAAAGAAGCTGTCACAGGTCGGCTTTATTGATCGGGAAGTGAGCCAACACAAACCGTCACTCGCTCACTTTCCGATCATCTCCCTGCAGAGAGCAGTGACTGTCTGTCACCGCTCCCCACAGGGATTCCCCCCTCCCCTCTCCGATCTTACAGCGCAGAGTGGAGGAAGGGATGGGGATGGGGCGGGCACAGCTGGCTCTGCCTCTAAATAGGCAGAGCCAGCTGTCACTCACACAGCTGGGTGGATCATTATTGTCGGAATCCGTCCCGGCTGTGGCTCTCTCAGTATATTGCGGGCAATAGCCCACTATATATATGCAGTCACCCTGTGTGTGCTAGTAAGCTTTGTGTGTCTCCATAAACACACAGGCGCAGCAAATCAAGCTACTTCCCTCCCCCCGGCCCCCTGTCCTTCCTCCAAGGTAGTAGATGAACAGTTGCTATAGTCTGCACTGTCCTTTGTGATCTTGTACTGGACAGGAAGTTCAGGGAAGCTGACCTGAGAGACTTGGAAGCAGATGTTCAGAAACATAATAAACAAACAAAATCTTTAAAAATGTATTTGCCCAAATATAAAAAAATATTTTGCTTTATTTGGGCAAAAAAGTAAAGCAATGCTTTGCTGGGCAATGCACATTTGCGGATTCATTATTGAAAAGAAAGTTTGAGAGTTTAATACTGCTTTAACTTCTGAGTTCAGTGTCACTTTTAGTCTGATGTGGCAGTTCAGAGCTCATTGATCATATTTTGCAGCTTCACTAAGTCAGGAAGCAAGCAGCATGGAAAGCAGCCAGAAAATCTGTTAGATGCAATATGAGAAGAGGATGGGCTAATTATTACATGTAAAAAGGCCCCGCTAAATAAAACTCTCAGAGCAGAAGTTAACCCCGCATGTTTCTAATGTAAATGAAATAATAAACACTTTCTATTCACTTTTGCCCAGAATATGTGAATACTGCCCCTGGAATACTGGGTTAAGTTAGTAACTGGATCAGAGCCACAATGAATTGAACTTAACTTTTCCCAGTCTGCAACAATTCCATATCCTTAAAGAGCAATCAGCTTTATGTTACCATCATGGCATGCCGCATATTTATTTAATTTAAAATACTAAATGACCTCTCATCTGTTGATTATGTCTAGAGACATTTTTTCCAGTATTTGAAAGTACTTACACAAAATAAATTCCTCTATATGCATTCGTCTGCAAACCTCATTACGAGTTCCTTATTTAAGATGTTTACTAATGGAGACTTCAGGAAGGTCATTTTTACAGATTTTGTACTCTGCTGATTTAGAAAATAATAATGTTGTAGTTTCAAGCAATCTGGTCCCCACTATAATTTAATACACATTTAAACGGTATTTATAGTTAAAAATTAAAAATGAATGTGTTTTTCTATATTAAATTCCCAGAAGTTTTATCCCACTTCTGATAACCATATTGATCTAGAAGTTTGTAAACTTACTTATTGAAAAAGCCCATAGGATGTATTCCTCAATGCACTGACACAATTTCTCTCAGCCCTGTGAATATGCACTTAGCCCTGTGAATATGCACTTTCACAACTCAAGATCTGAACAATATAACATTATCATTGCTTGCTGGAAGCAATGCATATTGGTAGAAACGTGAAGACATATACAAAGCAATATATTGTTCTATTTAAAAACGTGCCTCAAATATTCCCTACAGTAAGCACATTTGTGGTCGAAATAATCTAATGTGTGCTTGTTAACTTGACTTGATAACAATTGAGTTCGTAAACAGGAAGTTCTGCATAATTTTTTTTCATGAACTCCGCATCGGGTGATGAACACAACCGCAGCCATCTTTCCTGCTCTGACACATGGTCTTGGCTTCCTCTAGTCGAGATTGCGGTCTGATCACAGTTTGATTCAGTTTGCGACCAATTCGGTTTGGGACCAGAATCGTGGAACGAATTAAGTTTGTGAACGGAGGTACCTGTATTTTCATAGGCTGATTTTTCACCTATGCAGTATTTTGTGCATTGTTGTCAGAAAATGAGTCAAAGCTTTTATAATACTTAATCTGTTATAATACTTTAGCTATTCTAATGCTTTAACTGCGGAACACAAAACCTCTATAAAGATATCACTGCTCAGTTGGAAATGCATGACAGGGCTAAAAATCAGATGACTCTGCTAGCAAGGAAACATCACTCAGAAAACCTAAATTTGGAACCATAGAAGAAAAAAAAAATTAGGTCACAACTTAATTATACATACATGTTATCTGACTCTGATCACTAAAAATAGGTTTGATTCCCAGCATGGTGAGGCCAGGTGTTATTTTACATGTAGCATTTAAAATATGATACCAAGGCTGTAGCATAGTTCACAACCCCTACAATTATTTCCTACTAAGGTTTCAAGATCTGTAGTGACGCTGATATCAAAAATTAATTCTATGTTCAGGAAGATGCGTGTGTTTTGAGCATCACATGCCAATTGGCTGACACAATACTACAGAGGGACGTGCTAATGACATCATTCAGATACAATACAAAACATCTTGTCTCCAGGTAGGGGGATGTTTAGCTGGTGGATGGACTATGCTACTACTGCATTGGTGGCTTTAGTACAAAAATAGCCTATCTATGAAATTAGAAGCAGAATAACTATGAGAGCTGACAGTAGTATGAGTTGCTGGATGACAGACCCTTTTTAGCCAATAAATCAGTCTATGACTGTGCCTCTTAAAATAATAATTTGTCATTTTATGTCGGTGCCATTATTGCCGCTCAATGAAACATTCTTCAAAAGGAGGTTATGAGTAAAAAGGAAAGCTAAAAGGAAACAAAAGTAGGTAGCAATTAAACTGACATGCAGACAAAGAAATATAGATATACAGTATGTAAGGCAGTAAGGTTGCTCACAGATGCATTCAGCATTTGGTGGTAATTTTGTGTAGTCTGATTTTATGTTTCTGATGACCTGTCTGCCCCTGAAAAAGAGAAAGCCCCTCACCATAAGAGGCAAATACATGGAAAGGATATACACAGACTGCAGACGATGTTCTCTGCTCTCTCTTTCTCCAGTTTTTTAGAACCACTATCAATTGTAATTAAAGTAGAATTAAAGAGAATTGCCTGCTGATTACTAAACTGAAAGAAAAGTTGATAACAGTAATTCTTTATATTTGCTACTTATGATGTTTTTGCCCCTTTTCAAATGGCACTGATGTCCTGTACACATACACCCTTGCAATGTCAACCCTATACTAACCTCATGCAGCTACGCCTGAGTGGCTGGGGTTAGAGGAGGCTGAAGGGTGTTCTGTCTTCTGCTTTCCAAATGCACTAATGCTCTGGGGTTGGTTTAATAAAGGCAAATAGGCTGTTTACTTTGCAAGGAATTTTTCCTTAGCTTAGCGATGGAGGTGATTGAGGTGAAGATGATTTCCATCATTCAATCATGTGCAAGCAAAAGTCCTTTTTGTATTTACCTTGCACATGATTGGGTATTTTATGCAAAGTGAATTTTCAGCACATTCACAAAGCTAACGGTAAATTCCCTGTTTGCCTTTTGTAAAGCCACCCCTTTGCCATAACATAATACAGTGTGACACAAAAACAGCAATAAGGCTAATTTAAAAAAATCATTTTTGGAAAACAGGCCAATAGGAAATAGGCTCATTAGTCTCAGTGAAAACCAAGATTAGGTCTGACAGTGAAAGGGGTAGTTTATGACCAAACATTCATTAAAGTTAACCTTTGCTCAGACTATGAACACTAAATTATTTACATATTCTGAACACGCAGTTATAGCACTTTAAAACAAGCCCCTACTGTAGCTATAGGCATTGTGGGGAAATTAATTTTCAAAGTTCACAACAGAAGCATGGAAATCTTAGCACTTTCCCTAACTTTCTATTGGGAAATATCAATTGTGATAGTTTTGCCTTTTTATGAAGCTGCTGTGGGCAGTTTATTTATTCTTTATGACCACATTCTATTGGCAATGAAAACATAAATGGGATTTACTTAGAATTTTGTCACATTTTGCCAATTTTTTTATTTGTATCTTAACCCATTTTTTTATGTGGTGTTACATTGTATTTTGACATTTCAACTTTCAATGCCTAAGTTATGGGAACTGTGGGAGAAATAATAAGTGAAATAGGAGCAATTTAGCAAAGGGAAATGCTATAATTATAATGATGTCTATAAATGGGGCCCTTATGTCAATACAATACAGCACAGCACACATCCATAAGTTGCAGTACTTGTACACATTCTGCATGTTCCTGTCTAATCATGTGTATTGAAGCATGTAGTCACCATAGAGATTAATGGTTCACTGTACAGTCACTGCATCAAAATTTTCTGGTTTGAACTGCTGTGTTTATATCTATATGTACACTAAAAATGTCCATGGATAGTAATACCTGCCTAAAATCCCATAGTGGGTGTGATTTTTCTTTCCAAGTCAGAATGCATTAGTTTCAACATGTACAAAAGAACTCCGAGCAAACCCCTTATTAACCCTTACAGAGGGGGCAAGGGTTAATACACGTTTAGCCCTGAGGTCTTCTTTATCTGTTACTATAGGTAAGAAGCATACTCACTTATTTCATTATTTTGGGTAGAGTGGGCTATTATTATCATTATTATTATTATACAGGATTTATATAGCGCCAACAGTTTGCGCAGCGCTTCACAATATAAGGAAGACATTACAATCACAATACAATTCAAGACAAGATGGTAAGGAGGGCCCTGCCCATGAGGGCTTACAATCTAAAGGGAGGGGCAATAAGGTTAGATCTGGGTCTTTATCGTTGTCTTTCAGCCTGGTGGGGAAGATCTCCTCCAACTCACATACCTCTCATGGCACACAGATTTCTACTGAAAGCTAATGTTCCTGATTCCTACCTCTGGAGGGAATTTTCTATATATTGTCTTAAAAATATAAGGGCACCATTTTGTCTTTGCAATACCAAAACATAAAACATTAAATAATATTTTAAGACAAAAAATAATACTAACCCAACAATTAGCCTACTCATTAACTATTTACAATTACCCTAACATAGCCTGACTACCTAAACCTAACCCAATTTCTAATCATAACTATTAACAAATGAGAATTAGGACATTTCTTTCATATTTTTATCTATTCTAAAGTTTATTTTTATTTTTAAATAAAAGCTGCCTGGTGTCTCCCCTGTTAAAAAATGTACTTAAATACTATACATGGAGTACCTACAACATGTCGTTTCTCAGTAAAATAAATACACTTTAATTACTCTTATGTTGTTTTTTGCTTTTTTGTTCCTTTTTATTAAAAGCTACATGTTGTCTCTCCTTTTCAAAATATGACCTAGGAAAATCTCCTTATAAATATAGTCCAAACAGAATACAATAATCAAAGCGATTACCACTGCCAGTGCTGCAAGTGGATATAAATAATCCAAGTGAAAAAAAGTGTCCTGTGCTCACAAAATTCTACTCACCTTGTGCTTTGGGCCATAACAAAAGTATTCAGTATGGTCAGCAATGCCTCCCCTTCGCTGCATTGGTAGCAGTACTTCCCTGTATAAGCTCAGATGTAACTTGGTTTACTGTGGATATAGTGGTACTCAAACGTAAGAGAAAATATGGCACATAATGTAACTTTATCTCAAAAGTTGATTAACATCCAAATAGAAACTACTCACATATTCCTCCTAAAAGAACATCTGCAATATAAAATCCTTCCAAGACTCCGATAAAGTTCCAAGACTCAGATATTCCAAATATGAAAGGAAGTTTATTCGCCGTCCATGAAACAAACGATATCACCGCTCACAGTCAACAGCTCTGTGTATCACTTCACTTCCCGGGAATGAGGGTGCCAGACTCCACCCTATGCATTGTATGTCAATCCAGCTGCATCAGGGGTGTCCCCCTCACACAAAAGCATGGGACAAAAAGCAACATACACTGTGGGAGTTAGGTGACTGGTCTGTAAAATATAACAAGGTGAGACTGCTTTTTTAAATACTGTGCACGAAGTCACTACATTATGGCACATCTCCTGGACTGTATAAAGCACACAGTCCCAGAGGGAGTTCCTCTAGCTGTTGTCCGGTCCAATCATACTTCACCTGGGACACCAAACCACCCAACCCTGCCTGCAACACTTCTCTCTTGCAGTTCCAGTACACCAAATTTCAAACCACCAACTTCTTTGATTCATGACACCTGCTCTGCATCTGCCCGCTTCATTTGACTCCACCCCCAAAAGAATCTTGCTACAAACTGGATAATTTCATGTGTAAAGTCTTCCCAGATCTGTGCGCCACGTAGGTCTGTAATGTGCACCTGTCACCACTTTACAAATATGTCCCACGGCACAATTAGCTCATATGTTAATGCTAAAACAGTAAATCACTAAAGTATTTATATCAAAATGTTAGAATGATATCAGTGCTTTATAAGTAAACTTTTAATTTAGATTTAAGGGTTCTTTTACATATACTGTAGCTAGTTGTTCTGTGCTAATACAGAAATCACTATGAATGGGAGAAACGTGAGTTCTCCTAGTGTAAAATGAAGACTGATCCATTAACTACCTCTGTATCACATCATATTGTATCCATAACCAAATAGCATGCACATACAACAGGGCATCATGCTTTGCAATGTCACATGAATAATGCCAGCTGTCAAAAAAACAATTCAAGCAGATCTGACAGTTTCATTGGATTGTTTCAATTTCTGTCACAATCAACAGATTAAGTCAGTCAAGTGGGTTTAGCTATGTAGCACAGGATCTATCCCGTTGTGATTAACACTTAAAAAGATGTCTTCACATGTCTTTGTCACAGCTGTGCCTAGGCTTTTAAAAAATGCATATATGTTTTTTTAAAATTAAGCGTATTGTTGGTGCCATGTTAGGCAAAAGGAATGTAATGTGTAAAATTAGATGTAGACTATATAACAGTTTAGATCGACCAGCAAGCCTTTAGGTAATTCTCCTTGTTTTTGGAATTGCTTACTTGCCTAAATAAAGATGGTATTTAAAAAAAAAACATGCTTTGGAGTCAAACTGTGTAATATTTTACTTTTCTCTATAACGGTGAGCCCTAACCAGTGTCTCAGGAGTTTCATGTGACCATTGGGCCCACCTTAAGCTTTGTTTATGCTCCCAGTAGCCTCCTAGCAGATGTTCAATGTCTCTCTCTCTCTCCATCTTCTATATCATTTACTTCTAACCATGAAATATAGAGGGTCCCTAGTTTATGTACTTTCAATAAAAGATGAATCACTATAAATAACAGTTTTTCAAGTAACATTTTTCATACTCAAAGTGTATATAAAGCCAAAATATTTTTTTATAGAGTAGAGAAGAACTAGAAACACTGTCAGGTATTTGTTTTGCTCTGTGACTCTTCAAGGTAGAATCACCCTCCAATCTGTCCTTGGTGACCATTGTCACTGAGGCAGAAAGTGAAACAAGAGGTTACCCAAAATTCATAATATTTATACATATGAAATGTCCAGTAACAAAGCATTCATACATGTATTTTCCAAAATAAATAACCCGGACTTGTACACTTCGAAGGCCGCTCAGTCCCTCTAAATAGAATTTAAATATACAAAAAATTAAACATGGGGTTTTAAAAGGCGCATACCATTGCAAGGTTAGATTAAAAAAATGTTATTTATTTATCCGTATGTACCCTAAATTTAATACAATACTAATACCTATAAAAGTTAAAACCCAGATAGGATCCACAATTCCATCATTCCATGTTATGCAGCCAAATTTCATACAAATATCAATGTAAAAGATCTATTGTTGTCCATATTAGTCTTTAGAGATTCTTTTATGTTTGATCAATTTAGATTTTTACAAGGCTTGCATATTCAAGGTTATGTTATCCAACCCGTTTTGCTTCTGCACTTTTTCAGGGGACCTAGGGTAACCAATCTGTCTGTAAGGTCAGGGCAATCAAGAATCCTGGGTACAAAGGAAGAACAAATGTCCCATCTGCCTCCCCTCTATTCAATTCACGTTGGGGCACATTCTGTTGCAGAATGCCTTTCTCGTATGTTCCATGTGGAGGAACAGGTGTATGTGATTGTCTCAAGAGGTGATATTTGGAGGTGGTGCCCAGCGCAGGTGGGTGGCCCTTCTCATCCCTCATATTGTATTCTATGAGCGTCATGCACCAATCAAGCTCTTTATTTGCAACATTTCTTTTTTCTTGCTTTCGTATATCTGCTGGTGGGAGCTGGATGCCACCCTATTCCCCCCTAGTGCACCAGTGTAATTTTCCCAGCGGGGACCTGACTAGATTCTAATCAGTCAGGTTAGAACCTGACAAATTAGAATCTGTTCTACCCAAACAAATATCATATTTGTAAAAGTTGTGTGTATATTTGTAATAGTTTTGGCTAGAGATACACTTTTGCCAGTTCAGGCATTTACATACAGTATAGTAGAGTGTGTTCTGTAATATAATTCTGCCATATGCTGTCAATACAGGACGTTATGGTAAATTCAGGCTTGCAAGATTCTTCATTTTAGTCTTCTGCTGATCCTTCCCCCAGAATGCACATTGATCAGTGTTCAGCCTCGGACACTTTATAACATAGTATTATCGCTTCCATCATAGCAGTTCACATGACAGCACATTTTGAAAAATAATCATACTTGTAACAGCACAGTAGAATTCTGATGCTGCCCATAAAATTTCCGCTTTTTTACTCTGAAAGAGTTGATTCTGGCCCAGTGGGAACTGCGTTAATTGAGGCTGTGAATTGCTGCATCTATGACCTACATTTCATCCCATCCACAGGTAATGGAACTATCCCCTGGCATGAATAGCAGCATTTCTGTCATTATAAGCAGAAATAACATCACGGAATGTCACAGGAAACCCCTTTATCTCCTGTGATGGGTCCCTGGGGTTTTATCAACTTTCCATAATTCCAATAACATGTCAAAAAGGTATCCTGGGAAGAAAGAGAGAACCAATCAAAATGCCTCAATTTAGTAATATAACACTGAGTTTCAGCATGCACAAGTACAGACGATTCTATAATTATACTCTTCTAAGTATTTTTTTGAGAAATGGATGTTATAATGAGTTTTGCATGAAATAATTGTGTATATTATATATTAACTTGCAGATAAAATTTATATATTTTCCACTTTGTCCAAAGAAAGCTACATTTCCACATGGGGATCTTTCTTTATTGTATTTATTTTACTTCTGAATGATAAAAACATTCAGAACAGTTTAGGAGTTTCTGCCATAACATAGATGATGTGTGATTGGTAAATTAGTTCTGAAACATAGTAGTCTCATGGACTTGTTTTTAGGCTAGTTTTGGAACCACAATGTGACCAATCTGAATTTGAAGTGTATTTCCACTTTTGCAGCCAAATTGGGATAACACCTGTTACAAACTCAACCGTGACTGGGGCTGTTGGAGGAGCCTGAGGGCTAGCCTCCTTCCTACGAACTATGGACTTAGGACTATGGAGACCCCCCTCGGACCTCTTGGGGTTACAAGGAACTATTATCCCCGATTTATGTGTGGAGTGGATATGCTGCACCCTGTGCTCATGATAGTTACAGGATGTGAATCCAGCAGCACTGAAGGGGGTTAATTCTGTATTTAGACTCCGATTGAACTTGTTACAGTCTGTTTGTCCATTTGTTTCGTTGTGTTAATGATGCGATTAACATAGTTGACTCTAGGTGTAGCTGACTCCGGGTATTGAGGAGTAGATGACCATATGATAGACACTCACAAGATAATCCCATCATATGTGTCTTCTCTCTGCCTACTCTTTCATTAAGGCACCAGGAAGGGAATTGTTTGCGTGATGTTTTGATTGCATTGTTTTTAGACCACCAGAACTGTATAAATACTGTGCTGGTTTTCCATAAAGACAGTTCCTGTTTTCACTTCATAATTGGGGTTGCCTGATGTTTGGGGTAAATCTTTATTATTTTGGGAGCTTAGTTTTCTGTCCTAATATATTGGTTCCACCAAATAGTTAGGCAGGTTTGGGCTGAGGACGCTAGAATTCGGGTTCCAGCGGAGAGGAAACTACACAGTGACCCAGTCGTGGTGACGTGCGGTCTGTCACAACACCTATTTTATATCTGTTATATGTTTAGTGAAAATGTAATGAATATAATACCCCGTACTAACAGAGGGCACCTTTATGTAGTTTCCCTGCTTTTTCCCTGTCTTACGTCTTGATCTTGTCTTGCAAAAATGGATGCATATATCAAGCATCCCCTACGTTTTGGACTTGCATTTGACAGCTCTTGGGCTGGAGACTGGCATTGAGCACTAAATTGATAGAACTTGAGTGACTGTAGATTTGGGCCTGATACCCTACCTGAAAAGGACCAGAATTTTCACCAAGTCTGCAGCACACATAGGAATGGTGGACAGGAATGGAGACACTAACAGTGTAACTCTTCCATGATGTTACTTTCGCTATACTAGCGCACTGCAGGGCTAATGTTTTCTGTGCAGTATTGTAAACTCTCATTCAATTACCAGTTGCTCATACCACAAGGAGGATAGCTAAATTGTTAATATAGGCATTGGCAATAATGTGCTCAAGTGGACATTTTGTATTAGTCTCCATCGTTACTGGATGATAGCAGTGTAGGTGATAGGACATCATTTTTCGTACAGGTGGCATTCACGCACTCCAATATTGGGTTAATGGTACAAAATTGAGCAATGTTTGGGAAGCACTATTTAAACATCCTGTTTGTGTTGCCTCTGAAGGAGGAGGTGTAAAGTCACAGTTGTGTGTGTGTAAATGAGGATGTCTTCTGTTCTATGACAATTGGCCCAATGTTGGATACAGGGCTGCAGAGTGGAACCCACTGCTAATAACAGCACTGCCCTGGAAGCAGGATGAGGTCAGCTTTTCCAGAAGTCAAGCTTATTTTCCTTCACATGACATGACATGACTTTACAGCACCTTACTTAAAGCCAAACCCCAGAAAAAGAAAATAATTTACACCCCATACTGGGTATGTAAATTATCATTAAAAAACTGGGTGTTATGTGTGGAGGGCTGCTAAAAAGTATAAAGATCTGACCTTGCAGCATGCAAGGTCAGATCTTTAGTGTGTAACACTAGTTTTCTGGATGCTGCAGGAAGTGAGGGATGCGACACGAGCAGTAAAGTGCTCCGGTCGCATTGCCCACCACTCCTTAATACTTGCCCATTCACAAAATGTCTTGTATTGGTTTTTCAAAGAATACAAGGCATTCTGTGATTGGAGGAGGAAAGGTGGGGGTGGGGGATGTGATATCATCTCTCCTCCTCAAACCATAGAATGTGCTATATTCAGCTGCAATCATCCCCATTCCAGCAGCTGGCAGCAATAGCACTTCTGTTATTGGCTCTTTTAAATTGCAGTAGCCAATAGCAGGCTGGCAAATTGCACCCAGAAAAGAGAAACTAGAAAAAATGGTACATGCATGAATCTATAACCAGCCTTTATAGCAGGGCGCACATTGGGAAGGCTTACAACAATACAAAACACAAAAATTCCCCAGCCTCAACCTGCCAGCCAGCCTGCAACCAAACAAGTAGCCCTGTCAACAGTATGCGTTAAAATTAGAGGTTTTAGTTGCACAAACTTTTGGCCAAAAATATGTAGAAGCCACACTGCCGCGCCAAGGCACCTCTGCAAAGTGTGGTCCTAACTCTATGTATCCGAGTCTCCAAGTGTGAGCATATTAATGAAGTTGATGAATTACATGCAGGTGTACCTGAAGGTAGCCAACTCCTCCTAATAAGGTGCAGGGACGCACTGGAGGCCCAGCAACCAAAAATGCATGCTGGGACTCCAGTGCGTCCCCCAAACCAAAAATAGTCAAACTAGAAAAAATGGTACATGCATGAATCTATAACCGGCCTTTATAGCAGGGCGCACATTGGGAAGGCTTACAACAATACAAAACACAAAAATTCCTCAGCCTCAACCTGCCAGCCAGCCTGCAACCAAACAAGTAGCCCTGTCAACAGTAGGCAAATTGCACCCACCCACTGCCTGCTATCAATCCGCAAAGGAGGACCTTATGGAGAACTTTCTCCTTCAGGTCCCTCCTCTGCTGATTGACAGCAGGCAGTGGGTGGGTGCAATAGCCAGCCTGCTATTGGCTATTGCAATATCCAATAGCAGGCTGGCGGTTACTACCAGCAATTAAGTGAAAAACTAAAAAAAAGTGAAAAAAAATAAAGTTAAATAAACTAAAATGATAAATGCAAAAAAAATTTAAAAGTTTAAAAAATATTAAGTAAAAATGCTAAAACATTTTTAAATAAAATGAAATAAACTAAAATGGAAAATACAAAAACATTTAAAAGCTTAAAAAAATTAAGTTAAATAAACAAAAATGAAAAATAAAAAAAATTAAAAAGGTTAAAAAAAATTAAATAATTTAAAAATAGAAATGCAAAAAAAAAAGTTAAACTAAAATTAAAAAAGCAAAAATAAAAAAAGATTAAAAAAATAAAAAGCACAGCTCCTGAGACCCACAGCCTCCTACATCTCCACACAGCCATCAATTTCCATTATGGTTGTGAGTGGGGCCTCATATTTAAGTTTTACCTAAGGCCTTGCAAAGTCTAGAGCCGCCTCTGGCAACCAATCAGCTTCTCTCTTTCATTTTCAAATCTTAACTGAACAAACTGAAGAGAGAAGCTGATTGGTTGCCATGCACAGTTGCTCCAGGTTTTGTCTGCTCCAGTTTTGATAAGTTCCCCCCATTGTATTTAAATGCCTGATTGCTTTCACATTCTCTGAGACTGCCGGATGACACATCTTATATGGCCGCTCCCTTTACCATTTTGATTGTTGGCAGTAGGGGGGTTTTTTCTGATCTTTTTCATTGAATATTGTTTTGTATTGTTTTATTGTGTTCAACAAAATTTTATTCTTTAAAAAGAATAAAACAGATTTAAAAACTCACTTTATAATAATAACATAAACAGGTGACTTTTGATTCCAGCAATCACTTAGTCTCTAGGTTTATTTGAAATATTTGACTTTGTTTTTGAAAAGTATGATGTTAAACTGCATAACCGAATGTGAGGACTTTTATATTGTGTTGAATATGCATAGAATATGTATCTCTTATCCATTGAAGTATTTTCTATATTAGAAGATGAATGCAGCAAAGGAAGACCCGAACAATCAGACAATAACAAGACAAGACAATGACAGTTACCACTGTATGTATCTGGATTCTTTTCTCCTTTTCTTTGCAGAATGTCATTGCTAAGTTGCGGTGCACTTGCTGACTCAAGCTTTTCAGAGCACCAGACATACTTTTTATTGTGAGAACAATATTTCTGTCTGATACTTTGATCCCAAGAAACATTTTCAAGTAGAAATGATCTTGCAAAAACAAGACTGTAGTACATCTGTTCAGCTCCTTTTTAGAATACCATTTGTTTTCATAACATTGGCTAATATGTGGGTATTCTGACATTGGGTGATGTAGCAAAGAAATCGTGAAAAAACAAGTTCTTTATGCCGCAGTGCCAACCTGAGGCCAAATGTATAAACAATGGGGTCTATAAAAAGTCTGCAAAATGGATATAGATCGATAGGCCATGGGAAGGAAACACCATATAAGGATTATAATCAGTATTGCTATATTATATCTAAATCTCAGGCAGCTATAAAAATACCAATTAAAACTGCTATGCATTCATTGAAAATTAATATGCAATTTTAAAAGCAAATATGGTAAGTACTTGAATCTTTCTTGATATCAACCTCTCCACTGTACAGCAATATTCAGACTGAGACCCCGTTCAAACCAAGATGACATAGTTTTTGCACGCTGGTTCAGCATGCTTTTTTTGTGCATGTATATGCGTGTTTGGCACATCATGGAAATGCATTCACATGAAGAAACGAACACGCGTACCAATGCATACGAAAATGTGCAACACGCTCCTGCCGTGTATTTCCTGGCTTTTCTATTGAAGACTATGGGAAAAAAGGAACTGTAAACTGCCAAAAAAAAAGCTCATGTACTTTTTTTCTGCTATTGCCATTTTGCTGCTCAGGTGTAAACAGGGGCCATTGAAAATCATGGGATTTCTTGTGTTGGACAATTTAAAGCGCTTTTTCTACTGATCAAAAACGCCTAGGTGTATGCTATACCTAGGCCTTAGAGAAGAGTTAGTTTCCAACAAAAAACTTTCCATGGACACCTGTTTTTGCTGTGCATCCATCAAGTCGTTGTAATCGGAGTATGTACTTAAATTAGGAACGGGGTTTTCATTTAAAATGGGAGTGGCTTTACAAGAGGCATACTGTATGTACAGGAAGAGTTATCATATTAAGGACAGAACCACAGCCAAGAAGGTATTGTTCATTAATAATTTTTGTATATGTTTGTTTAGCTAACTACAGCTCCTAGTCCATACAGTCTATTCAAAGTGTGGCAACCCAACTCTTGCAGAGAATACAGTAAAACAACACAAATTGCACTGCAAACACATCCGGCATAAAATATTAAGGAAACATTACTTGACACTAACCCTTCTGCTGAATACCGTGGCTGCTAATTGATTTCAAGTTTTTGCAGGCATGTAAGAAAAGTCCTGCACGTTACAGAAAGCAAGGACTTTTGCAAATGGTCCTGTACTTAGAACATTAGGAAAATGCGCATTAGCGTGTGCACTCGGTTAGCGTGGAGATGCACAGGAATTAGCGTAGGACATGCATTAATGTTCAGGCCTACATAAATGGGCATCTAATGTGCACAAATTGATGAGTGGTCTTCAGCTTTCCCTGCTTATCTGCCTTCTTGTTTCCTGTATATGACCAGGCTTACCTCCTGACCTTCCCTTTGCCTGCCTATTGTGACCTTTTTACTGGATTCTACCTTCTGTCTTGTACTGCTCTGATCCGCTATTACCGACCTCAGTTTTTGATTTGGTACCTCGCTACCTAGCTAGTTCGACCTCCTCGACTTGTGGCCTTGACTCTGCTCCTGATTCCTATTTCGGCCTTTCTACTGCTTGACTGTCTCCAATTGCTGGGACCTGCACCTGAACTCTGTTACATGTGCACTCTGCGTCCTCACACTGTCTCCACTTCCGGGGCTGTTGGACGAGAGGTGCAGAAGAAGCCCCCTCATCAGCTTAGTCTTGACCAAGGTAAAGTACGTGACAAGGTGGCAGAAATACTGCATAATAAAACTAGATAGGACTCATTTGCCCTTAATAATTGGACTTAAAATAATATACAAAATAGCGTATAAAGTGCAGAGGTCATTAGTATAAGCTACAACACAGCCATTATATTTTCATTCCCTTGCATTTCTATTCTCCGTTTAAATGGTAGCTTTTTGCAGTTTTGATTCTACTAGTTTTGCATTGACGTTATTTAAAAAAGGGTGTCCATTTTTGTTCCATTTTACACAATTTTAAGCTGTATTTCAAGTGTTCTGCATTACTTAGTAAAACTAGAAATTTTTACATGCAAAATGGTAAAGTTGAACTGTGATATTGACTGATACATAAATGGTGATATGTAACGGTGGTCTATAGAGTTCTGTTTAAGAACTGCACTCTTTCTGCATCCTTCTGTGTGTTAAATTAAAAAGCTTGAGCACCTCCAATGTGATCTGCAATTCGTTATTGGGATTAGTAAGCAATGCATCTAACCAAAATATGATAAAGTACATTCTATTTTATTCAGCAGCCCCGAAATGCATGAAACTTTTTTGTGTAAAAATGTTGAAAAAAAAGATTGCTGTTCTAATGACACTTGATTAGAAAAGAATCATATATTAAAAAGAATAAGGGTGTATATTTTTATTCATAAAATGAAAATGTGTGATCTGCTTACAAGAGCATTTGCATGAGACATCAAACAGAAAACCCTTTTATTTCTGATTAATGGAATGGATGTCAGCAACAGATATCTTGTCATTGGAGAGATTCTATTGAACATGGTATGTAACAACTTCAAAGTGTAAAGCTACGTCTTAGGGTGCAGCTGTTTCCTTCTGGATGCTGTTCATCATGCAGAGGTTTCGGTATCGGGGAAGGTATCGGAGCATTTGGGCAAGTACAAGTACTCGCTCAAATACTAGGTATCAGCACCGATGCCGATACTAGTATCGGTATCGGTGCATCCCTAAGATATATATATATTGTTTTTATGTTTTCGTTTCTTTTCAGGGGAAGGTAATGTAGGTGGATACAGGGATCTGGATTGGAAAGTGGGGGGACAGGTGATGGAGGCAGGAGGATTGTGGGGGCCCAACAGCAAGAATTTTGCCCAGGGCCCAATTAACATTAAAGACGGCCCTGCTGATAAGCACTGCAAATGACAGTAAGTAGAGTAGGTAACAAAACATTAGCATGAATAAACAAATATATACACGTGTGTGTGTATAGCTAAAAATTCACAGCCCTTTACCTTTAAATTTATGAATAGATTTTTCATATGTACAGAAATCCCATATTTGTGTTCTTTATTCATTATTTAACAATTATAGAATTATTTAACAATTTTATGTGGTTGAGACTAAAGGTATATCTATTTTTTCACTTTTTATACCATACCATGATTTCATAGACCAGGCACGCTATAACAGAAGAACTGCAGAAGTATGCCAAGAGTCATTTCCTTTAGGAAACAAGACACAGCAATATATAAATTATGGGTCATTTGTATAGGTTCAACTTGTTTTTTTCTATTCTATCAGAAAAATGTAAAAGTTTATATTTGTACAAACATTCAATCATTTACCAGTTTATATTTTATATACATAGAAATGGCCTGCACATTCATGTATGATGAGCACAGAAATGAATGCTTGCTCTGCACAAGGGAAATACAAAAAGACTTTAAAGTAAACAAAAAAGGGGGAGCTTGTATGAAGCCAGACAAGATGTTTATTAGAAAAAGAAATGTACAAAACAAGTACCACAAGAAATCATAAAACACACTTAAAAACATGTAGAATGCCTTTACATGTGTATCAGGTGATGACCCGTGGTAAGGAAATAAGCATCCTTCCAGGGATACCAGACCTAGCTTATGCCTCACAATTAATCAAATATAGAACTGAGTAGAAAAAATCATTTATATCAATCTTATATCAAAGCAATGGAAATGTTCTGAAGAAGAAAGAGGAAAGAGAATAAAACATAATTCAACACACTATGATAAAAGGAGTGACGAAAAAAGAAGCAGATGTACAAAAGACGTGATGGAAGGTGGGAGGGCTTGTAGTTTAAATGAAGTTTAAATGAACTTTACACTTTAACAGGCTTTTGTGGGGTCACAACTGTCTCTGTTTAGAAAAGTATACCTGTGCCCTAGAGTGTTATTTATATTTATAATATAAAATGCTTTTTATAGTGTGTTAAAGTTCTTAATTGATACATTTTAAATATATAATTTTGATACTAGAAATAATCTAGCTGAGAATATGGCCATTTTTATTAGAGTTGTTCATTGCAAATATTTCCTAAATCTAAAAATAACATTGTGTGGTAATGGGAAAATTGTAATGGCTGCAAGCCTAAAAATGTAAAACTGTGATAAATGTGGAAGGAATTAATGATTGAAATACTTGAGCTGAAAGGAAAATTTTTATGTTACTGGGCTTCTTTTCTCACTTCATATTTCCAGCATACCCTGCCCCTTTTCAATGGCTTTTGCTTGTTTGTTGCAGTGGGTATTGGGCACAGGAAGTGTGGTTATGTCACCCATACTGCCATTCTCAGTCATTTTGCTAAAGTTCATCAAATGTTGGAATGATTATCACGCGTTCTTGGTTTTTCAGGTTTGTTAAGTTAAAATGCTGAGTTGTACTAAACATGAGGGTTGTTTTTAAAGTAGTTCTGTACATTTTTTTATTACCAATGATGACTTCTAACCTGATCAGGTAAAGCAAACTCTCCCACGTATTTTTTTTTACTAGTTTACAGCTTTTTCCTTTTTCATTCTCTCCTGTACAGGCACTGGTAATACAAAATCATTTGGTTTGGTTTGGAGGGTGGGTATTTTGCAAAGTGAATAATGGTAAATAAGGTGAATCTTCACAAGTGATTGGGAATTCAAAGTTAACACGTGTTCACCCTAATTACTAAAATTAATTGCGCAAAGTGAACATACACTTTGCAAGTACAAACTCTACTGGGATAAATCAACCTTATTGTGTACGCTGCTGAGAGTTATGGTTTGTTTGTTTTCTTTCATCAAATGCCAGAATATCATCAGTGCAGGCTTAGGACTCTCTTTCCTTTTCCATTTTGTAAAGGGTCATGCCAGACCTTTTTATTTTTTTAACTAAACCTTAGGCCAAAGTAAGCTTTGTGCACATACTCTTAGAAAAAGTATACATATTTTTTATTATTTCAAGATGTACAGTATGGAGCCCTTTTCTTAGTCATGCAGTTCATCGCATCCTGTGCAGTGTTACCATTTGGTTCCATAAATGTTGGTCAACTTGGTGTCTTTGCCTACTGTATTCTTTTTATTGAAATATCAGTCTACTCAAAACTGATATTTTTTGTAATTTGATGGAGAGGTAAACCACCTAAAAATGCAGTATCTCTCAGGGATTCTATTGGTAAGATTTCTGTACTTAGGTTTATGGGTCTGGACACCTGCTGTGGCCATTGTGAAGTGGTCCCACTCTCTGTGGATTGTTTTGATTTTTTACCTGCATTATAGTGAAAGTAACAGGATTGTACAAGGGTGGAAAGACTAAAAGCCACTAGGTACCTGAAAATGAGAAGGTATAACTACAGTACAAAGAGATTTCAGTGATGGCATATTCAAGACATAAATACATTTCAAGAACGGTAGAAACTGCCTAAAGGCTGGGACACTGTGAGCTATACTGGCGACTACTGGGGAGATTGTGAGATATGTTGGTGACTGCTGGGGACACTTTGAGCTATACTAGTGACCATTGGGGACACTGACAACTATACTTGTGACACAGTAAGCTATACTGATGTCTGCTGGGGGCACTTAGATCTATACTGGTGACTGATGAGGGCACTGAGTTCTATAGTGGTTCAAGACATAAATAAATTTCAAGAAAGGTAGAAGATGCCTATAAGTCTTCATTTAAAACTAAAACATTACTTTTGTGTGGACTAATCTTATTTCCATGGTTTTAAATTTGTTTTTATTTTGCTTTCTTAACTTAGTAGTATTTATTTTAACATGCTGTGTTTTGTGGGGTCAAGAAGAATGATGGTTAGTCACTGTTTGGTCTTAATGCAATATTCACTAGCGTACATACTTTGTGTTATTTTGAATATTTTGTACGTGATTGAGAACACAAAAAATGTGCTTCTAGCTATTTTTCTAGTCATCTCATTAAAGACTATTTCAGGACACCAAACAGTGCCCTGCTTGTGGTGTACAGGCAAATGCAAGAACTTACCAGACCTGACAGGTGCAGAGTTTGCTAGAGCACAGTGTAACTGATTTGACATCTACAGCCTTTTACCAAATATTTCATCATGGTGAAATAATGTAAGGTTATAGATGAAAGGTTTAGCACTGTGAAGTACACGTAAATGCAAGGTGTGGCCTTGAGGATCTGCTATATATTGTACCCTATTGTACAGTATAGGGTAGTATAGTACTAATGCTGTATACAGCAGGCCCCTGAAATATCATGGTTCCTGAGGGACTGTCCTGGTATTGGAAGAGAATCCCATGAGTCCAGAACACGTATCACCTTAGTTTATGGGAGGCTCCTGTGACAAGCTGTCCACCATACAAGTGAATAAGAGACTGCCAGGTCATGATGTCTGCTACTGAAGTGAATCAGTGGCTGCCAAATCCCTCACTTGTTCTGCCTGATAAAGGGGATCCTGTGTGACCCCGAAACGTTGCAATAAGTGTAAATCTTTGCATGACACTTCAATAAAAGACGTTTCTCTACCTTGGAGTGCCGGTGTCCATAATTCCTTATACTCTATTCAGACGGTGGCCATCCGTCGACTACTGATGCACCCAACCTAACATCATGGATTAAGCGGTAAGGAGTGCAATGGGTACACTGACTGGTGCCAAATCAATCTGTCTACCACAGAACTGAACAGGCAGCTGCCCAGTCAAGCTGTCCAAGGGGTCTAACACTAGCAGGGCCAACCATGAACAGAGGGGCATTACTCTTCTAACTGACAACTCACACTGGGCCTTTCTTCTTTCTTCTGACAACCAACACTGGGACATTGTTTTTCTCCCACCAACTTAAAAGGTTTTTTTCCTTTTTTTTTTGCCTATTTACTTTCCATCTGTAAGCCACATCCAATAATGTGTCCAAAGTAGCCACTTTTTGCCTTATCTCATATCCACTTCAAAGGGTCCCACTTTCAAAATCTGCGGGGTATGGTACAGTATGGGGGAACATGCATCCTCACTGTTTAACACCTTTTCAAATTTGAGTACATGGAAAGTTATTTATTTCTGCACTTATTGCAAGAAACCTTAAAGAGTACCTTTGCCAAGATTATGGACATAAAATAAATTGAATATTTTTAACAAACATTAAAACAAAGAAGAATCCCTGACATATCTAGCTGCTTCTGCTATTAAGTATTTCACTCTCACAGATACTGAAACATCACAACAAAGACTCTAAGGGCCAATTCACCCCACAGTGCATGCATTATCATGCACATAATGCACATTGCAGCGCTTTATTTTTCAAAACTTTATTTTGTTGTTATTGCTATGCACTGCAGCATATTGTGATGTTACTGCATGTTGGTGTGTACCAAAGCCATAGGCAAATTGCCGTGTGATCTCTCTCAATCTGTCTCGCAACCATAGGCGTGCGCATAGGGTGTGCTGGTTGTGCCTGGGAACACCCTAATCATCCTAAGTGCAACACCGAAACCATAACAG
Source organism: Nanorana parkeri (assembly GCF_000935625.1). Lineage (NCBI taxonomy): Eukaryota > Metazoa > Chordata > Amphibia > Anura > Dicroglossidae > Nanorana > Nanorana parkeri. The sequence continues at coordinate 460,266 of NW_017307370.1, forward strand.
CAGGCATCATATTTTTAGTCACTGAGCCCATGGTAGGGTTGCCACCTGCCCGGGATTCACCCAGACAGTCCATGTTGTGAGTCCTATATGTACTGTGTTCATGATTCAGGCCAGCTGAGACCTGAACACAAGATGTCACAATGTCAGGCGAACAGGGGCAACCACGGGGTCCTGGTGTTCCTGCTCGTATGTCGATCTCCACTGTGACTGGGCTCTGTCATTGCTTCCTCCATCACTGCTGACTGCAACTTTACTGTGATTGTACAAGAGCCCATTCACAATAGCCCGTAGAGCTCCCGATCATAGCCGAGCGGCTCAGCCGAGCCGAACGCATATGCATCGGCTCGGCTGAGCCGTGCTGAAAGCCGAAGCTGGCCGACAACCTGCTTCAGAGTGATCAATCTCTTTTTCAGCAGCCCCTGTTATAAATGAACAGGAATCATCTATACTGAGTGTTCCTGTTCATTCATACATTGTGGATATAGTGTGAGTTACTGGGTACACAATCATGAATGAATAGGAAGTGATGTAGATCACTTCCTATTCATTCATAACTGGTGCATAGTAACTCAAACCATGTCCAGTTATTCACAAGCAGTCATCGATCACTGACCGCTGACTGCTTGTACCGCTCTCCATCCTGACTCGCTGTCACAGAAGGCTGAGCCAGCGGTGCAGGGAGAAGAGCTTGTTCTATTTTGACAGCTGACTCCTTCCCCCTCACTGCTGGTTCGGGCTTCTGTGACAATGCACGGCTGTCTCCGTCCCCACACCATTCTCCATCCTGATAGGTCAGAAGAGGCTGCGGGGGGGGGGGGCGGAGCGCGAGGAAAGCTCAGGCTCCTGTGACATCGCGGATCAAAGCCCTCTCCTTCCCCGCACTGCTCGGTCTGTTTTGACAGGTTATCTCATACCTGCTGGATGCTGTGCTGTGTCAGAGGGGACACAGAGCAGCACCCAGCAGGGAGAAGAGAAACCAAGGATGCAGCGCATTTTCGCCCGAAAGATGGCACTTTCGGCATTTTGCCAAACATGCCATTTGCGGCCGATATGTTTCGACGGCCGAGATTTCAGTGCATTCCTACTGCCAATTATACTGGTGAGCAATACTGATGTCTGCTGGGGCCACTTAGACCTATACTGGTGACTGATGCGGGCACTGAGATCCATATTGGTGACTGCTGGGGGCACTGAGTCAGGGCCGGCCTTAGGGTTGTGCGAGCAGTGCGGCCGCACAGGGCGCCATGGCAACAAGGGCGCCATGCGGCCGACACAGCTCGTCCTGGGGGCGGCAAGTTCTATACAGGTGACTGCTGGGGGGCATTGAGATCTATACTGGTGACTGCTGGGGCCACTGCAATCTATATTGGTCACTGCTGGAGGAGGTGAGAATTATACTGGTGGCTGCTGAGAGCATTGAGATTAGAGTTGCCACCTGTCCATTATTCACCCAGACAGTCCAGGTTTTGAGTCCAGTATGTGCTGTGTCTGTGTTTCAGGCCAGCTGAAACCCAGACACAAGCTGTCACGATGTCAGGCAGACAGTGGCAACCATGGGGTCCTGGTGTTTGTATACATCTGTACGGGTGAATACCTGTGACTTGGCTCTGACAGTTTGTACAACATTTCCCCCTCTCTCTTGCTCCATATTACACATACACTACAATATACTGTATGTGCAGTGTAAGCTTTATACACTCAGAGCCAGGATTGTGGGGGGTGCAAGAGGAACCAGTGTGAGTGGGGTTTTTTTTTCATATTGCCCTTAATGTCGATCGTGCCAAGAAAACATGGATCAAACAATTTGTGACGTTTTCAGACACGTGGTGCTTTTACCCATTTACCAAGTTCTGCAGTGTGGCCCTGAATCAGGGACACAAGATGTCACTCCTTGATATCTCTCCTCACTCTCTCTCCTGGCTATCTCTCCTTGCTATCACTCCTCACTCTCTCTCTCCTGGCTTTCTTTCCTCACTCTCTCTCCTCACTCTCTCCCCTGGCTGTCTCTCCTTGCACTCTCTCCTGCCTGACTCTCCTCTCTCTCTAATGATTGTCTCTCCTCTTTCTCTCTCCTGGCTGTCTCTCCGCACTCTCTCTCCTGGCTGTCTCTCCTCACTCTCTCTCCTGGCTGTCTCTCCTCACTCTCTCTCCTGGCTGTCTCTCCTCACTCTCTCCCCTGGCTGTCTCTCTTTACGCTCTCTCCTGGCTGCCAGGTGCACTGAGGGGGGTTGCTGAACTCAAGGGAGATTGTGAAGCCTCACAGGCACACTCGACAAGGATCCTGATACTGCCAGGCAGCGGCAACCCTCTAATCAGCCATATTAGATGGCCATTTGCTGGGGCCTCTAGTGGCAAGAAGCCAGAGGCCGTCTAATACTCTAATTATTAGAGAGCTGCATCTGCCATTGAGACTCTCTGAACCCCTTGGTGGGACACATACAGCCCCCCTGAGAGCCACACAGCCCCCCTGAGAGCCCATACAGACCAACTGAGAGCCCTTATAGACCACCTGAGAGCCGCACAGCCCCCTTAAGAGCCCACACAGCGCTCCTAAGAGCTGTACAGCCCCCCCTGAGTGCCGGTACAGACCTTCTCGGAGCCCACCTGAGAGCCACACAGCCCCCGCGAGAGCCTGTACAGACCTTCTAAGAACCCATAGAGCCCACCTGAGAGCACTTATAGACCACCTGAGAGCCTGCAGAGCCCACCTGAGAGCCGGTAGTGACATGTTCCCTGGCAGGATGCTACTGTGTGACTTGTTCCCTTGCAGTGTTTTATTAAGGTGCATGTTCCACAGTAGCACACTGGAGGGGAACATGTCTCTTCATAGCACACTACAAAGGTACATGTCGCTCAGTAGCACATGGATTCGGATAAATAAATATTTATTTATTTTAAGTTTAGTTCAGATATTGTATGAAGTGTTTTTCTAAAAGAAATCACCAGTATTCAGGTCTAACTGCAGGGTTAGCACTTTGAGATACACAAGTTTAATCCTTTAAGGATCAATATTTGTTTAAAACTTCAATACTTTTAAATTACTGACTTAGAACAAGTAATCAGATAAGGACTTGTGATTCACTGGCTTTCATGATCTGTCCTTTTGTTCTAACAGGGTTATTCACAAAAGGGTGAAGAGTTTGGAGAAGTGAACAATCTAGAACAACATGGCTGGACTGTGAGTTGAATTGACTATTTTCTTCCAAATCAGGTATTTTGTCCTAGATTGTTCACTTGTCCTGCCTTCTCCAAACTCTTCACCCTTTTGTGAATAACCCTGTTAGTGAATGTATTAAAAAACATTGAGTGCAGAGTGTCAGAATAACAGCTATGCAAGTAACATGTAAACAATGACAGCTCCTATGTTTGTCTCACTGCAGGTTTACATTACTTCACTCATAAATAACACTGCCATAAGTCATAAGTACACTTATTCTAATTATAAGGATGTCTAGTTATGATAACTTCAAGGAGGGTATTTTGTATGTTGGACCTGTATCTGCTTTTAACTTAAGCATTGGTAAATATTAGGAAGTGTTTTAACTGATTGCGTGTCAAAAGTTGTTGCGTGTGTAGCAGAGATGTTGTAAGACTGAAGTTTGTTCAGCACAGATGAGTGGCCATCTGTCCTGATTTTGTACCGGAGTTGTATTACAAAGTAACGAGGGATTGTTGGCAGGCTAGGGTGGTAAACAGTTCATCCAAGACCAGGGTATGACACCATGGTAATATATGAGCCGGGCCTTATCAACAGGGAGCTGAAAAATGACCAGGGACTGAACTGCTGAGAAGCAAAATGTCAGTCCATAAGAAACATTTACCGGTATGTCTGAATAACTTTCTCAAATGAACACTATGAAAGCTCAGCACGTAACTTCTGTCTGGAACACTAGTGCACTGTTGTCACAGCACAGTGAAACTAACAGTGACTTAATGGTTGCTAAATGAATTACTCCATAATAGATGTAGTCTATCCTTTGACATAAGTTACCCATAGGTCCTGCCACTTTTTTGTAATAGGTGCTATATAGTAATAAAAGGAGATACAAACAAGCCTATAAAGAATGTTCCCAATGTAAGATTAATGTGCTACATCACATATAGGTATGTCCACATCTGAAACATGTGAAAAACAGGTCTGAAGTTAAATGTTTGATGCTAGAGATATCAACACTACAAGATCACAGCCCCATAGGAAAATTACACAGCACCAAGATCCTTGGGCTGAAAACTCGTGATATTGTCCTCTGTGTTTAATGCGTGGGCTATTAATCAAGGAAATCACTGCTACTCACAATTCAAACTAGAATAATCCTATGGTAAGAAACGCAAACAGCGCTAAAAGACAAGAATAACATTTCCTTTCTAAAAAATGTAAGTATTGTTTTCTTAAAATTGTTTTACCACTAAAGCTGATACCATTTGTGTATCTGTGCTATACATTTTCTGGATTTGAACCCCAAAAGGGGCACTGCCTGTATGGAATTTGTATATTATCTCTCTGTTTGAATGGATTTCCTTCTACAATCCAGAAACCTGCTTGTAGGTTTCATGGTTTTATCCCAAAACTGACCAAAGGGTAAAAGACTTATTAGACCCGTGGTTCTTATCTGGTGGGTCGCAACTCAAAAGTGGGTCACAACCCCCCGTTCAGGTCACTGTGTGCCTTCCACTGTGCTAGGTGAGAAGCTCCTCAGCCTCCCCCTAGAGCCACACTGTCAGTTCTCACATTAAGCAGCCATTTAAAATGTGCTGTTCGGTGCCGAGTGTCAGCTTGAGGTGGGGTGTGCTGGGGGTGCATTGCTCACCTGTTCCTCGCGTGCCCTGTAGAGGTGCCTGGACCAGAGGGAAATCACATTTTGTGATGTGCGTGCAAGGGAGCTGTGCATGCAATGCACATATGGATGAGCTCCATGCAGCGCAACAGCCCACAGTGGACCCTAGTCTGAGGATCCACTACAGTTCTCGTAAGGTAGGGAGAATGGGTGACTTGTGCAACTTAATGACCAAGGACAAATGTAGGTCCTGAGGTTACACAGGTTTGCGAACCACTATATTAGACTATTAAATCCTCTGACGTTTTGCAACTGATGTGAATGGTTCTATCTGAGCTGCAAAGTGCTGTATTATATGATGGTACTATTATATGATGGCACTATATTATGACAGGAGATAAATACCAATTAAACAATAACTTAGGAAAATGAATGTCTTTCTCTTTCACTAGTGTGACACAGCTTTTCTCCTAGTTAGAGATGAGTAAATAATAGATTCAGCTGCACCCAGCATAAGAGTCAACTGGTAACAAGTTGTGCAAAGGACTACTAATCAGTTTTCTATACTGCAAAGTGGAAGCCCCACCAAAGAAGAGAAGCAATCCCACTTTTATGGTCATTGCTTTTTATGATTTTATGACTACCCAGATGTGTCAAAGCTTTGCCTGTCAGAACCAGGATTCCATAGTGATAGGTGAGTTTGGGAAACTACTGCGTGTATGTGACTGTACTTTATACCTGGAAGAGTTCTTTAGTTTTTAATGACAGGGTCTGTTTAAGGAAAATAATATGATTAATAAAGTCAATAGTGTTAACCAATGGACCATTTTTTTTATTATTTGTTTTAAAGTAGAGTTCAAGCCAAAACGTTTTTTTTTGTTTTGGATAGAGTAAGGGAGGGTTATAACCCTGTCAGCATTTTTTTTGCCCTCTGTGTCCCATTGGAGAAATTGCCCTTCACTTCCTGCCTGATAGCCAAAACAAGATAAAATCCATTCATAGCAAGGGAAATCCCTGGTGGTCAGCAGGGTCACCAGAATAAGTGTCCCCATTGGAAGATTTCCCATCTATTATTCTTCTAGTGGCAACCCAAAATTTTGAATTTTCTTTGACTTTAACTTGTAGTGCTAAAGGTCACCAGAACTAATAGAGGGTGAATCTCCATAATGGGGACACAAAGAGAAATAAAAATCTGAAAGGTTTTCTAATTTCCCTCCACTCTACCCAAAACAAAACAAAAATGGTTTTGGCATCAATTGTACCTTACGTTTAAAGTACACAAAATAGGTTAGGGTCATGGACTTAAAGTAGAGGCAGAGTTGCTTTTATAAGAATGCTGGCAGGTAGGCTTTTTATGACACAAGAGACTGTTTGTGTTATTTCCACAGACTTTAATGTTTGCATAGTTCTATATATATATATATATACACCTGTATGTACATTACAGCCTGCATTTGCCATAAAGTGCAACGGAAGACAGTGGACAGCACATATGTCAGCATGCATGAGAAACTAAAATTGCATCTTCTTTTCAGTGTGCATGAAGTCTAAAAAGTATGACTACCCACACACAAATATATATATATATACCAGCATGTATGCAAGCACACGTATAAGAGTTAAACAAAACATGTGGACAAGTTATGTGGACCATTAAGAATTGATATGCCAAAAATGGTTGGTTAAATCCAGAATTGTTTTTCTTCACTATTACTTTTTCTTTTATACCGGCTAGTAAACGAATTGTATTTAAGAGATAAGATAAAGGTTTTTGTGCAGAATAGCACTTTTGGTAGTTAAATAGAACCCTTTTATAGATATCTGTACATCAGACCAAAAAGAGAGACAACTGAGGATGAAAGAGGGACAAAGGTATTTGTCTTTCAATGAGGAACAGTCCCTCCAAATGAGGGTCAATTTGGAGGTATGTGAGCTACCTTTGCCTATCTCTTTGCTACAGATATAGGCATAGATGGGAACTCTCCAGTTGTCATCCGCAGACTCCGGCTAATCAATTTTCCTGTCAGGTCTCAACAGCACTACTACTCCTGTCAGCTAGGAAAAGAAGCAGCCAGCAGTGCTGGGAAGAGGAGAGAGCTGGGAAGAGGTGCAGGCAGTACTCTTTTTGCCTCTAGCTCCTCTCTGTGGCTGGATTTTACCCTAGTCTGCTCAGGGCCTTTTCCACCTTTCCCACCCTCAGTGTGCAACTGTATGTACATTTCTTCTGTGTGAATGCGAGCAAAAACAAATGTTATTAGTATTTTTTCTTTTGAGGTCAAATTTAATATCTGGAAAATACTGCATTATGGGCACTATATGGGGCTGAACAGCAAAGGAAATAAGTATTTCTTTCCTATGCACCTATGCTAGAACGTACATTCAGTTTTGCAGAATGAATGGCTCTGCAAATATTTTTATTAATACACCCCTAAAACTGTGCTCAGGACTAGACGTTCCATGACTGTCCTGGATAGCAGAAAATTAATATATAGATAAATGCTGAATATTTTTATGTTACTTTGTAACTAATGTTAATTATTTTCAGTGTGCTAAGCTATGTTGCCACAATGAAAGGTGGCATTAGTGTTCTGTCCCCGTTATACGTTACCTTGTGGCCTGTGTATAGCTCGACATGCAGCTAAACCCTCCTATTCTGCGATTAGCCAGATTCAATTAAATTTTGAAGCTTTATTAACAAAACATGGTGGGTGAAACTGGTGAAAAGGAACATGAAGATTCTCTTCTCCTTGGTTCCATGATGGAGGCTGAATCCCTTAATGCATTTGTTCCTTTCTTCTGGGCTGAGAACTTACCATAGAAAAACAGCTTGCTGTAAATAGGGATGTATTCTCTTTAGCCCCCATCTTGTGGCCAATTTTTAGATGGCAGGTAGGTAAGTCAGAAATCCTATGCCTGAGGGCAGAACAATTAAAAGAAGACTAATTGAGTGCAGTTAGGTTTGCTGCTGAGCACTGTTGCAAGGTTAAGCCAGTTGCTCGATACCTCTGCTGACATATTTTTTAGCTGTGTCAGTATTGTCACGATTGCTCATTTCATGCTTTTATATTGTCACGACTGCTGCTTGTTTCATGCATATTGTTATGATTGCCAGTTTGTCACTGCCATGTTGTCACAATTGCCCATATGTTGCCCACGTATTGTCAGGGTTGCCTTTTTGTATCCCATGTATTTTAACAATTGCTCATTTGTAGTCCATCTATTGAGAGGAATGCCATTTTTTGCCTCCATATTGTTAGGCCGGTGACATTTTTTAGAGAATCACATTATTATATAATTTAAACACCTGGAGGCCTTCCAACTTTAGGAAGTTTCAGGTATGTATATGTTTACCTAGGTCATTTAGCTTTTTCTCAGATTAACATGAGTGAAAATACATTTGTAACAGGGTGTATTTCAGGATATAAACCATGCCAGTAGACCAAAAAACCTCAGATGTGTAGCATGCAGGCGAAAATGCATTACATATAGAATGAGACAATGCATTAATCAGTTAGGATCAGGGCCCTCATTTTAATCCAAGGCTCCTTTGCATACCTAACTTTATTTTTTTTATAGTTACTTGTGCTTTTTCATTTGCTGCGATTAGGCACATGTACTGTATATTGTGCAATTCTCTTGTATGTTATTCTAATCTACTTGCCTGTGGCGCCAGAAATACTGGAATGTAAAGAATATTATATACAAATCAGCTACAATACACTACTCTGTTCCCTGCCTGACTGTGTTACAATGACCTAGAAGGATAAAGCAATACTGGTTTGGTAATCAGAGATATAATGTTGCTCTCTAGTAACACTTTCACAGTATCATACTTCCCTAGTATTTTTCAAGCATTTGATGGCTTGACACCCTATTTTAGGCTGCCGTTTGTCCTTAAATAAATCTACCCAAATTTAAGTAGAGTGAATCAGCTTTCATAACCCACCGGTTTGCTAAAAACCTGGAGCAGTATTTTATTTTGTTCTTGCTCTGTTCTGCTCTTATTTTGTTTCTTGCTCTGCTTTCTGTCAGGTTCCCAACCTTTGTCACTTGCATACCCCTTGGCAGCCCATTTTTCAAAAATTGTACCACCCCAAAAATAAATTAAAGTAGTGGGAGGGATTTAGAGCAGTGCATATTTAATGAACTGAAGGACACTAACATCGGTACTGGTCTCTGCTGGAGTGTAGCATTATTGTTAAGCCCCATTCCCTCTTTAGTGTTTGTGAACAGCAGCCTCGTGGGCCTTTCACTCAGTCCTCAATGTGTGTGTGTCTCCTCCTCTTCCTCCCCTGCACTCTTACTTATTAATTTGTGTGCCTCCTCCTTTTGTTTTCCAATCCCTCGCTCTTCTCTTTCATTCTCATCTCTTTCATATGCCACCCAGCAATCTAGCATCATCAGTTGCTAGGATGCAGGAGGCTGGGTGATGCTGTGCAACAAGGCTGCCTATACCATGGAAACACATGACACTGCAGCCTGGCCACCTACCGCCATTACTGATTTTTCACATACCCCTGTAAGTACTGTTGCATACCCTAGCTTGGGAACCAGTGGTTTATGTTCTTAACTAATCCCTGTGTGAATTTCCGTTTACTACACAGGAACATCTAGCAAGGTGCTGCAGCATAACACAGCTCAGTATAAATTTAACTGAGAAAGTTTCCATCCAAGACAGGAAAGTGGAGCTTAGATGTCACCAGGGAGATATTCCTGACAGTATCCCCCTCAATATAAACAAGTGCTTGAATGATTGATGTTGCAATAGACCACCTAAAATTGAATTATGAGTTCTATGTGGACTAATACATCTATTAGATGATACACATAATAAGTGCTTAAATACTATAATGAGACTACGAGACAAAAGAAGACGATACAGACACATAGGGAAGGGACTGCATGTAAGGAGTTGACCAACTTCAAACAGAAACACTTGTTCTAGGGAGAATGAATTTTCCTTAAAACACCTGCCCAGTAGATACAATTTAACCATATAACTTCAGACATATGGTTTGCCATGACAGTAAGATATCCTTTATATTCTTTTAAAATCAAACCAACCTGCCCAGATGGAACAAAATCTACCCCGTGCAAACAGCAAGCAGATCTTTAAGCTACTCTTTATATTTTTACCAGGCTGATTTAAAACAATTTGGTTTCAATAGCCTATTTTCTCTACTACTGACATACCATGACTTGTTCCACACTTTGTCTATGTTTGGAGATGACCATCTTGGTAGAGCATCAGTGCTTTAATTCCATATGTCAGAGCTGCCCCTGATGGCTGAGAGGTGATGGTACAGATCCGAATAATAAATGAAGCAGGGGGATCCTTACAGTGAAGGTTATCAGGCACGCCTTCCTCTCCAACAGGCCATCGGGTGGACAGTAATCAGCACAGTAGTGGCACCAGTAGTCTCACCCCAAACCTTGTGAGACTAGCAGGCAGATGTGCCTTAGATCAGGCCTTCTTAAACTTTCTCCACTCGTGACCCCTTTTTGGCCGAGGAAATTTTTAAGGGACCACAGTGTCGGACGGTGTCCCCTCTTTCCCCCAACGTCGGTCGGTGTCCCCTCTTTCCCCCGTCGGTCGGTGTCTCCCCCCTCTTCTGGCGTCAGTCGGTGTCGCCCCCCCCCCGCGTCGGTCGGTGTCTCCCCCCTCTTCTGGCGTCAGTCGGTGTCGCCCCCCCCCCGCGTCGGTCGGTGTCTCCCCCCCCTGCGCCGGCCAGTGTCTCTCTCCTCTTCTCTCCCCCCCAGCGGTGATGGCGGTCCTGGCCGGGGACTCAGATCGTGACCCCCCCTGTTCACTTGCGGGACCCCATATGGGGTCGCGACCCACACTTTAATAAGCACTGCCTTAGATGACCTCACACTTTAAGCATGACTAGTCCCATTTCAGAAAGTGTACATTTATTTTCAGGTGGAATTCAAGACAAAAGTTAAATTTCTCTTCCATTCATTGAAGGACACAGTGGAGATCTTGATCTCTGTACCGATGGGTTATACCACCACTTGCAGGAGCAGGATGCTAGGCACAAAAAAAGAAGCTCAGCTCTGGGGGTGGCTCCTGCTGGTGGCCCCACCCCCATCCAAGGCAGTTCAGTTTTTTGCCTAGCCTCAAGAAGGTAAGGACCTATTTCCCTGCTGGGGATCTCTGTTCCTAAATTATTAAGTAATACAACCATTCAGTATCTGTTGGGAATCATGGACATTGAGTTAATGTTAAGTGGCTTATGTAGTAATATAACCATTCAGTATCTGTTGGGACGCATGGACATTGTGTTAATGTGAAGTGGCTTATGTAGTAATACAGCCATTCAGTATCTGTTGGGAAGCATGGACATTGAGTTAATGTGAAGTGGCTTATGTAGTAATACAGCCATTCAGTATCTGTTGGGAAGCATGGACATTGAGTTAAAATGAAGTGGATTATGAAGTAATACAGTCATTCGGTATTTTTTGGCACACATGCATATAATGCAGATGTGGAGTGGCTTATGAAGTAATACAGTCATTCTGTAACTTTTCAGACACATGGATATTTTCATAGAGTCGAGTAATCTTATTTCATTAAACGGACCGCAGTTGAGATCCAAATACCCCCCAGATTGGATAGTTGTCTGCTATCTTTATAGGGAGTTTATCCCCCTCCTGGGTCAGGCTCTTTTTTTCCCACCAGTAAATCCTTGCAGACCCCTGCTTCACTCTCAGGTTTTGATTTGGGGGCTCTGGGATCCTGAGTTCTATTACAGTATATTCCTATGCAAACACTTACTTCTGTTTCAGAAGTTTTTGTTTTCGCATGTGAAGCAAGCTTTTACTAAAAAACAAAAAATAGGGGCGACAGATCAACTTCACTCTGCTAGTGATGAAGAAACCTTTTAATCTACTTTTTCACAAGAGAAAGTAGTGGTCTCTGCACTTTTGCGAGATGCTTAAGAAGGCCAGGTTAGGGGCCCCTGGTTCAAATCCCAGCCAAGACACTAACTTCAGTGAGTTTGTTTGTTTATATTGAAGTTTCTGCGGATGCTACTTTGGAAGCTCCATTTCCTTTTCGTACAATCATACAAATAAGTCCTTAAAGCAGCATGGGGAGGAGAAAAATATTTGTGACTGTAATGTCACTTTTAAAAGGTTAAGAACCTAGGCCTAAACAAGGCCCTGCCTTTCAGCTCCACAAACGTATTTTTAATACCCAAGGATTCTTAGATATAAGTCAAAAGTCTGGTACTGTTTATCCACCTTCTCCAGTCTTCAGAAGTCTTGGCAGTCTAAGTCCTCCAAGACTACCTCTACGTGAGAGCTTTCCCTCACCTGCCCAGCCAAGGTGGGGGAACATTTACTTCTGTTTATGGACCTGTGGTTGTCTCAAAATTCTGACAGCTGGGTTTGTGAACTGGCTTTATCGGGATACAAAATTGTTTCATTCTCCTCTAGCTCGCTTCTTTCATTCAATCCTTCAATTTACCCAGATCTGTCACGTGACTTATGGTCAACTCTAAGGAATCAAATGGGAGTCATTGTCCAAATACCACCATCAGAAAAATTCAAATTATTCAAATTTTCTCATGGTGCCCATAATAGACAGGGTTTATCTGATTTTGGATCTCTAAGCCCTGCATATCTTTGTGGAGATCTGCAAGTTCAAATAGAGTTTATCCGCTCAGTGATGCTACTCTTCATCAGGGGGATTTTCTGGTATCCAGAGACATTAAGGATACTTACCTCTATGTTTCGATTTGTCAGGCTCATCAGCATTTCCTACACTTCGTGGTGGGGGAGGATGATTTTTACTTTGTGGCCCTTCTGTTTGGCTTTTTCTCAGCCCCATGGATATTCGCCAAAGTCTTGCCACTTGTCCCTGCCTTGTTGAGACAGAATGGGATAATGGTGGTGGCTTACTTGGATGACTTCTTTTCAGGCAGATTCTCATTCAGATCTGGAAATTAAATTCTCCTTTTGAGAGTATTCGTGATATCACTTTATTAAACTTGTCACAGAAGGTGGCTTAGAGAGTTTCGGAATAGCTGCCTTATGTTCTAAAACTCATTTTTTTTATTTTACGTAAAGGTGAGGTAGTTCTACGTCCCCTGCATTCCTTTCTTTCTAAGGCAGTATCTGATTTCCATCTCAATGAGCATGTTCTACCCTCACATTGTCCTCGTCCAACGCAACCTAAAGAATGTGCGCTTATCTGTCTGGAAGTAGTTACGGCGGTGCAAGTTTATTTGTCTGCTATTGAATTTTTCTGAAAGTCGGATTCTTTTTGTGATTACTGACGACCTATGGAAAGGAAAATAGGTTTCTACAGCTACCATTTCTTGTTGGCGCATACCAGTTATTTTTCAGGCTTATGCTTTTATAGGACACTCTCCACCTTTTTGCGGTTACAGCTCATTCTACTCATGCAGTTAGCACCTCATGGGCTTTTCAACATCAAGCGCCTGTTTCTGAAGTATGTAGGTGGCTACGTGATCGTCAGCACGCGCTTTTACTTGTGCCTTTAGAGTTGATGTTGCATCTGCTGATGTTTCCTTTGGTCGCTTCGGACGTTTTACAGGCGGCTGCAATATTTTATTGTTCTTTTTTTATTGTCCTTGCCCCTCAGTGGACACTGCTTTGAGACGTCCCATCAGTACAGAAATCAAGATCTCAGCTGTGTTCTTTAACCACTTGAAGACCAGGTGTTTACACCCCCTTCCTGGCCAGGCCATTTTTCAGTATTCAGCGCTGCAGTACTTTGACCGACATTTATTTCGTCATCCAACGCTGTAGTGAAATAAACCACTGGGGTTTTTATTTTTTACTATATTAAGGAAAAATTACTGAAAATTTTGAGAAAAAAAGTTTTTTTTACATTATGTTAGGAAACAATTATTATTACCCAATTGTTTGGTAATATATACCATATAAATCAACTGTGCATATAGCTGTTTGCCCAGAGTTACACTTTAAATAAAATCAGTTGCATATCCAAGCCAAAGAAATGCATTGTTTGCGCTGCACATAAATCCAGTAAAACAATCACATAGGTATTTCATCTATGGTAGTTGCTGCAAAATGATCCCACAGTGGTTTGTCAGATTAAAGCAGACAGATCTTCTTTATTTCCCATCTAAATAAAATAAATAATAGCAGCTCCTCTGTCTTATTTTCACATTGCGCCATCTACTGGCCAGTCTAAAAATTGCTGCTCAACAAAAGTGACTGGCTGATCATCACACTTCATTACTTTTTAATTTAATCACAAATGGAAGTAATGGAAAGCACTAAAACATTCACATTATACGTTTATTGTATTATTATAGTCTTACTTTTCTTTCATATGAAAAATAAAAGTTTGCATTTAAACATTTTAATGAGATCACGGCTGTGTCTGCAGGTTTTACATATTGTAACTTGACTAAGCAGTCTCACATTTAAAGAGTCAGTGCCCACAAAAGTGATATTTCATTCATAAGGGGAGTCTCGTAACTGAGGCACCCAATTTTTCAATTTTTCGTCATATAGAGCCTGGCCCTATTTTTTGCCATCTTGGAGTTTTAAAGTGACACTAAACTCAGGAGTAAAATCTTAAAAATGCATTTAAGTACCTTATCTATAGACAAAAATGTATCTTATTTATGTATCACTCGGCTGTAGATTCTCAAATCAACTCTGAATTTGTGCTGACACTGTCCTTACTTCTGGAGGGTGGCTACTTTTGTTCCCAATGGTCCCTGTGTGTGTTGTAAAGTAGCCACCGCTCCAAGCTCGCTACTATGATGGTCTATAATCTCAATACAAATTGGTAAACTAAACATGAGATTGTAGTCCATCACAGGAGTAAGCTTGGAGTGGTGACTACCTTACAACACACACAGACACCATGGGGAACAAAAGTAGACACCCTCCAGAAGGTAGAACAGTGTCATCACATATTCAGAGATGATCTAGAGCTGAGCGATGCACAAACAAGGTATATTTTTGTTAATATTTATGGTACTTGAATGCATTTCTAAGATTTAATTCCTGAGTTTAGTGCAGTGGTGTCACTATGGGGGTGCGGGTGGTGCAGCCATTGGAGGGGTGACACCAAAATGACTGACAGTCATTATGGTGTCACCCCCTCTGAACAGTCGGGGCACTCGGTCCTGGACTGAGCGCCCGACAGTTGCACGAGAGAGGAGGGGACCCGGCGGCATACCTTATCCCCTGAACATCCCCTCCTCTCTATGCTGGCTTCCATCACCAAGACGTCATGTGACATAAGCGCGCAATGACATCACGTGCATGCGTGCTGATGTCACGTGCATGCACAATGACATCACAGCGGGGTGTCACCCAATGGCCGCTCTGGGTGACACTATGCCTCAGGACATCCATGGTTTAGTGGCACTTTAGGTAATCCTACCTAGCTTTGGGTTTCCCATATCCCATATTGAACTCTTCATATTCTAAAAATGGAAATGCCTACATAATGGATTCAGTAGCTGTGCTAACCTGGGAACTCAAACAGAGAAAAGAGAACTTAGTTAAAAAGAAAGTAGTTTAAAGCGTATGTAAACTCTAACAAGGAACGTCTCTTGTTCTTGTTGTTATTCTGGTGAAAATACCACCGAAAGTGTTTTGTTATATCTGTTTGATAAGTGCAAAAAATACCTGTCATAACAGTGCAAAAAAAGTATTGATCATGTCAGAACTTCAGAGCTGTCCTGTGCCTTGTGTACACTTCCTGTATAATCTTAAGGAGCCTAATCAGTCCTCCCAATTTTTTACTTGGGACTACGGAAAGATTAGTCACTATGTTGCAGACAATAGGATTGGGGTGAACTTGAGTTCACCAAAAATAGCTGGGCAGGGCTGAACCCTCTAAAATACTGTTCGTTGTCAGGACTTAGAAGAATTCTATCATGGCAGATCAACAGGTATTTTTCTAAACTTGCAGGGACTTTTAAAGGATAAACCTTGGGGAAATGTGCATGTATTGCAGAGATGTACTGATTAACTGAAATGTGGTACTTACAGTAAAATCCTTTTCTTGGAGTTCATTGAGGGACATAGGATTCAAACACAATTGGGGTTATGCTGCTGCCTAGAGGAGGAGTTGGACAGTGGCAAACAGAGAAACAGTGACCAGCCTGGTATGACAGTTCCCAGCATGAACCAGTTTTGTAACAAATCAGTAACTAGAGCAAGGATCAGGATTTTCATTCATTGAAGGACACAGGATTCCAACTGGGATGTCCAAAAGCAGTCCAACTGAATGGTGGGCAACACAGCAAACACAATGCTGACAACACAACAAACAGGCCCACTACAGACAAAATAAAACTGGGATCTGCCTGTAGCTCAAATAGCTGCCTGATGGACCTTACGCCCCCAAAGTTGTCAGCAGATGAAGCCATCACATTTACTTGGTAAAAGTTAGAGAATGTGTGACCAGAAGATTAGGTGGTAGCCTTGCAAATCCAGAAGCAGTTGCCTGAAGCCCAAGAAGCATTTACAGACCCAGAAGCATGTGCCTTGATAGGAAAGAGTGGTAAGCGATCTTTAAGACCGTAAGCTTGAATGTTGATCTGTCTGAGCCACCAAGAAATGGTGGAATGAGAAGCTTAGCGAGGACCTTCAGGATTGATAAAAAGAGATTCAGACACACACAGCTAGACAATGAAGGCAAATGGAAAATGAAGGGAAATCTCCTTATGACATACTGGTACCAGACAAAGAGAAGCACAAGGTCCGGCTTATGCTGAAAGGCTGAAACCACCTTAGGAAGGAAGGAAGCTCTAGGCCTTAATACCACCTTCTCCTTGTGTAAGACCAGAAAGCCGCTAGATCAGATACACAACTCCCAAATGTAAACGCACAGTGGGAGCCACATGAGAGAAACCATGTACAAAGGTCTTAATCAAAGCATGGGAGATTAGCGGTCTTTGGAACAAGATCACCAAGATTTGCCCTTTGATTGCATTCAGACCCAACTGTTGATTCAGGCATGATTGAAAAAAGTCCAGGATTCGTCTGAATGGCAAACTAGGACCACACTATGTGCATTTACATCAGATATGCTAGATAGTTTCAGGAATCGCGTTCGCTACACATGTGTAGATCTGCATACTCCTGCGAGCCCGCAATGCAAGTGTATTATTATGTTTTATCCCTGCTTCTTGTTCATTTACCTTAATATATTAGTCCCACAGTCACATCTCTTTTATTTCACATCTTCCTCATTTAAAGTTGGCTGGATACTAATCTTTACCAGCATTCAGATATACTGGTGTTTCATAACCATATAAAAATAACATGTGCTTTTTTTAAGTTTGAACCTACTATCCTGAAGAGAGGGCAAATAAAAGTCATACTTAGCAATGTTCCTTTCATGTTCTCAGTTTCTGCTCTCTATTTTCTGATTAGGTTTACATATGTTTGCTGGCAATGCCAGTAGTTAAAGCAACCTGTTTGTTAGGTCTCGCAGCTGCTGTGAATGCCATATCTTCAGCCAGGATGGGCTGCTTTCTTGTTTAGCTCATAGCACTGAATGAATCTCTCAGAAGAGCATGTTGTAAGACTATTTGATTTGGCTAAGCACCAAGCTCCTCCTGCTTCTGAACTTTTCATTTTTATCTTTCCTAGAAACTTGAACAAGACAGGCAACAACATATGTTCACATATCGTATCTGCTGCTATACATAGATTTACATATGCACGCCAATACATACATAATGTATAGACTTGTTAGCTATGAGTACTTATAGTCAGAAGCTGGCATCAATTTCTAAACTTTATTTTTTCCAAAAACTTTTAGAAATAAAATTTTTGTCTACAATAACAGTGTATGTCGTTTTAGACACTTAGTTTTGTAAAGTATAAATAATTTCACCCTACTATTGCCACTACTGGTTTCACAAGCTAGAATGACTAAGTAATTTATATTGTATATTCAGCAGGAGATTTTTTTCTGTTAGTGACTATAGCTGTAGTATACCTGGGATTCTGAAGTCAGCCCTCAGATTCTAACCATGGGCATCTGCCATTTTTTAAAGACACTATTATAACATGGGAACATGCATTTAAATGCTCCTTGTACTTGGTCCCATAGTTGCATCAAGAACCTTAAGAAGCTGTAAAGTCCCAGCATATACTATCCTGTTATAACATCAGGGCCCTGCAGACCCACAGACTGTGATTTCATTCTGTCAACCTGTTGTCAAGAAAGACGGGATTCAATTACAGGTCTCCAGGGATCTCATTTCCGATCACAGATGTAATCAAAGGTAAAGTCTTGAACTGAAAAAGATTTAATTTGTTTTTTTTACCATTTGATTTGCAAAATATACTTAATAGTTTGAAGATGCAATATATTTTTATTGCAACACAAAAGTTAAATAAAATGCAAATATAAGTGTTAACTGTCAGATACCTGCTTGCTCAGCACCTATTTTTTAGCTGTGGGGATTTGAACCTGGCTCTCTGGGATAGAAGTGCTGAAGCATTAGCCTTCAGCCACTGGGAGGACTCAGCTCTCTACTGCAGGTAACTAGTCAGCAGTTTTTCTCTGGGCTCTATAGCTTCACCTGATTACAAGCTGCAGTCAATCTGCAATCAGCCCAGCCTTTAAATACTGAGGACTTCCTGTGCTCTGAGCCCATTTTTTTGGGTTAGATACCTGAGTGTGCTGCCGCTGTATTGACCACTGGATATCTTTGACTTTGGCCTGTTTTCTGACCACCCTTCTGCCTACCCACTTTGCACCTCGCTGCCTGTTCATGTTAGACCTCAGCCCGTTTCTCGACTACTCTCCTGGATCCTGATATTGTACCTGACTGCCAGTCTGTTGCTGACTCTGCCTTGCCTTATCCTCAGCCTCGCTTCACTTTGGACTCTACCTACCACAGGTACCTTACATAGTAAACGGGCCAAGATGAACGTGGACCCAGCTGAGGTTGTTAAGGCTCTTACATGCCAAGGACAATTGATTGGTACATCTTTCTTCCTTGGACGCTAAGCTGGACAAGCTCACCAGTTTGGTGAAATCCTTGCTGCAGGCCAGCCATTTACCAGCTCAGACATCTGCTGTCATACCAGTCCAAGCTGCCTCTTCTGAGCCACCCAAACTTCCCTTGCCTGATAAATTTGGGGGTGATACTGAGGACTGCAGAGGCTTTTTGAACCTATGCCGGTTACATTTTCACAACAGACTAGAGACAATTGAGTGACTTTTGTAATATCAGTATTAAAGGGGAAGGCCCTGGCTTGGGTCACCCCTTATCTTGAATGTAATGATCAATTACTTCAAGATGCCAAGAAGTTTCTGTCTTCCATCCAGACTGCTGCAGAAACAAGTTGGGGTGCTAGCGCCCTGCGGGCAGATTTTTGCAGAGGGCTGGCAAACCACATAAAAGATACACTGGTGTATAGGGATCTTCCAGAAGATCTTGAAAGCTATGTTATGATCTAGAGTTATATGCCCTACTGGATGTTCGCTTTTAAGAAAGGTGTCAGGAGAAAGATTGGAATCGGAAATTATCTCGCCCTGTATATGGCCTGGCACCCCATTTTCAAACTCCACCTGATCCTAAACCAGAGACTACTGTTGAACCCATAGAAGTTAAACCCCATGGGTTTAACCCCATGGAAGTTAATTGTCTCCACTTGACAGAGAAACTAAGATGACGTTCCTTGGGCCTATGTTTATACTGTGGACTGAAATGACACATGTTGTCCTCTTGCCCTTCCTGACCAGTAAAAGGTAGGGTCTAATCTGTGTAGGGGGGGCAGGTTAGACCTTGTTAGTCATTCCCCCCAAAACTAAACTAACAATACCTGCACTAATCCATGTAATGTCACACCCTGTATACTGTGAGGCTTTTGTAGATCCTAGAGCAGCTGGCATATTCATGGATTACAGTTTTGCTAAGAAGCATAACATTCATTTTCATTTCAAACCCCTGTGTGTCACTACTGTATATGTGGCCAGCCATTGGGAAAGGGCATTGTGGAATTTGAAACTACACCAATCTCCTTGCAAATCGGTGCATTCCACAAGGAAGAAATTTCCTTATCCCTAATAGACTGTAAGGTTTGGTCCTCTGAAGCAGTATCTGCTTTCCAACAATTGAAAGAGATGTTAAGTGCGGCTCTGATTCTCCAACTTCCTAAACCAGATCTTTAATGCATTGTTGAAGTTGATGCCTAGGAAGTGGGGGCTGGGGCTGTGCTATCTTAAAGGGAACCAATATCTGGCTAAGATTCACCCAGTAGTATTTTTTTTAAAATGTCTCCTGCTGAAATTAATTATGATGTAGGGAACCGAGAACAAGTGGCTATTAAAATGGCACTGACTGAGTGGAGGCACCTCTTAAAAGGGACAAAAACCTTTTACAATTCTGACAGACCACAAAAACTTGATGCATCTTTAGTCTGCTTAACGTCTGGATTCACATCAGGCCCGATGGTCCCTATTTTTTTCTTGTTTCAATTATATCCTGTCAGTTCATTCCAGGACACAAGAACAAGAAAGTTGATTCTCTGTCCCATCAATTTTTATCCCTGAACTTGATCAACCCACTGAAGGGCACATAATCCCCCCACACAAAATTGTGGCACAGAATTCCATAACACTACTGCCATTATGCAACAGCTACAAGAAGCACAAACTCACATTTATCGAGATATGAAGGTACCACCTGGCCGTCTATTTGGAAGGCTGCAGGGAAATATAACATTCATGCCAATAAACGAAGACGCTACGTGCATCCATATGCTGTGGGAGACAGAGTTTGGCTGTCCACTAGACATCTCACAATGAAACAGCCATCAACCAAATTGGGTCCTCGATTCATTGATCCCTACAAAGGTTTTTTTCGAATTGGGCCAGTGACTTATCACTTGAAATTGCCCTCTTCTCTTTGGATGCATCCTGTTTTCCACACTCCTCTTTTCAAGAAAGCCACCTTTAGTCGCTACTCCAAGGTAGTTCAACCACCCTCTACAATTCTCATTGATGGGCAACACAAGTATGAGGTGTCTAAAGTTCTCAATTCTAAAAGTCGTGGCAGCCTTCTGGGGATTCACACAGCATCTCTGCTGCCTGCACATCTGCCCCAGTAAACTTTCCACATCTGCCCCTGCTGAGACCCTCCTCATCTGCCCCTGGTGAGTCTCTCCTCATCTGCCCCTGCTGAGACCCTCCACATCTGCCCCTGCTGAGACCCTCCACATCTGCCCCTGCTGAACCCTCCACATCTGCCCCTGCTGAGACCCGCCACATCTGCCCCTGCTGAGACCCGCCACATCTGCCCCTGCTGAGACCCTTCTCATCTGCCACTGCTGAGACCAGGGGCAGGACCATCAGTGGCAGGGACCCTCTGCTGAGACCCTCCCTCATCTGCCCCTGCAGAGATATCAGGCCGTCACCCTGGAGCAGAGCGGCAGCACAGAGTATGTAGAACATTCATATACTATTATTCTGCATTGCTGTATAATGCATTGCTGGGATTTGTAGTCCTCTTTAGCTGGTGGTATTCTGCATTGCTGTATAATGCATTGCGGGGATTTGTAATCCTCTATAGCTGATGGTATTATTCTGCATTGCTGTATAATGTATTGCTGAGATTTGTAGTTCTCTATAGCGAGTGGTATTCTGCATTGCTGTATAATGTATTGCTGGGATTTGTAGTCCTCTATAGCTGGTGGTATTCTGCATTGCTGTATAATGCATTGCGGGGATTTGTAATCCTCTATAGCTGATGGTATTATTCTGCTTCGCTGTCTAATAGTTTTCCTGAGATTTGTAGTCCTCTATAGCTGGTGGTATTCTGCATTGCTGTATAATGCATTGCGGGGATTTGTAATCCTCTATAGCTGATGGTATTATTCTGCATTGCTGTATAATGCATTGCTGGGATTTGTAGTCCCTCTACAGCTTGGAGTCAGTGGCAGAACTACCAGGGTTGCAGAGATTTGAAAAAATGGTATCGGTGCATCCCTAATAATAGTGTATGCATGTTGGGAGACAATTAAGTGTAAGCTCCTCAGTACAGAGACTGATGTGACTGGCTCAGTGTTCTCTATACAGGACTATAGTGATAAGTGATTACTTATCTAATACTCAAGTTTACATTAGGGATTTATTCTGGCCAGGATGTTTCTCTTTTATTTGTGGGGATTTTTTTATACGGTTGGAGTTGGGAGTTAATAAGAAATATGTAGTTTTATGTATCTCATGTGGGTATTTATTGTGTTTCGTTAATAAAATACATACATTTTTCATAACATAATAGTTTTTGTGGTGATTTTGTTTTCCACTTGACCTTTTATGTTGATATAGTAGAAACCAGTTTGGTCGTATCTAGTTTGCCATCAACACGGTCTAAATGGAAAACTACTAGTATTATTGTGTATCTTTTGGGTTATATTTAAAACCACAATTGTATAATTGACCAATTAATCCCATTCATTGGTTCCCCAGCTTGCTCTTTATTTACATTTCATACATTCAACCTGAAAAGAAAATGCTCCTCAATTCCATCTAGTGGCCAAAATGCAGTATTACATTACAGACAATAAAAGTAATGAGGTCCAGCACACCCAGGTCCACATTATTGATCCGTCTTTTACTGACCTTAGATCAACAACATAAGAAATCACAATGTTTCAGAACCACTGCAGTACCTTCAGCAGGCAAAACAATGTGACACATCCCTGTTTCCTCTGTGGGCTGCACGTGACCCTGACATGTCCACCACTCTTGACACTTTTGTATGTTTGCTGTGACTTGCTGCCTATCATGTTTACACATTATATCAGTCCATGAAGACGATGATAAGTGATTACTTATCTAATACTCAAGTTTACATTAAGGATTTATTCCAGTCAGGATGTGTTTCTTTTATGTGTGGGGATTTTTTTATACGGTCGGAGTTGGAGTATATATATAAATACTGTATGTAGGTTTATGTGTCTCACCTGAGTATTTATTGTGTTTGGTTAATATAAATACACAGGGGGGAATTTATCAAAACTGGTGCAGAAGAATCTGGAGCAGTTGCCTATGGCAACCAATCAGCTTCTCTCTTCAGTTTGTTCAGTTAAGCTTTGAAGATGAAAGGTGGATGCTGATTGGTTACCATGCACAGCTGCTCCAGATTTTTTCTGGTCCAGTTTTGATAAATTCCCTCATACATTTTTCATAAGATAATAGTTTTTGTGATGATTGCAATTTCCTCCTGACTTTTAATGTAATACTGAGAGTTGGCCACTAGATGGAGTGAATGACCATAGGAAATAAATACCTATTTCCTATGTTCCTCAGTGCCTTCTAGTGGCCAAAATTCAGCATTACATTACATACATGCAACCTGAAATGAAAACAATAGCACATTACACCTGAAAAGAAAATATATCTAAAAATGTTCGTTTTTTTGTGTCTATTCATACAGAGTGAACGTTCCGAAAAAATTTTTGGGGCGAATTGTTTATAATAGACCCCATAGAGTCATATACAGAATTTTTTTATTAACCACCTCACATCCGCCGAATGCTCCGAAGTGGCCGGACGGGAGCCTTCTGGATGAGGGTGGGCATCTTTAAACATACTACATGCCCACTGGTGTGCACACGCAGGAAAATGCCAAAATTAGAAACAGCCAGCGATGGCTGTTTACATACAAGCGGTCCAGCATCTGTAAAAGTGCCTAAGCGCTTGTATGATACACCTCTCTGTGCTGCACCCCCCTCCCTACCTCTCTTCGCCATTGCCGGCGTCCGATCCAGGACCGGCAGTGTGGCTCCATGTGGCTCTCTGCACAGAGAACGGAGGGAGATCAGCTCTCCTCCCCAGTCTCTGAATGCAGGAAGTGATGTTTACTACATCACTTCCGCATTCATCTGTCACTCTCCGGCTACAGAAACTGGTGAAGCAGATCTGTGCTTAATCAGCTTCTTTGGGGGTCCCTAGGTGACATTAGGGGTCTTAGAGACCCCTGATGTCTCCATAAAGTGGACCTGTCACTGTAATGTGATATCACATAGGGGGATTCTTAGCCCCCCTATGTGATAACAATAACGTTAAGTGTTTTTTTTTAAATGGTCACAAAATAAATACAATTTACAAACACAAAAAAACACAAATTTTTAAAACTCCCCCCACGTCGCAAAAATGACGATTGCACCAATTATGCAGCACTTGTTACATATCATCGCAAACGTCGCAGTGAGAGCAATAATTGTAGGGCCATCAATCACTGATAACACTAAACTGATGAGCGATAAAATCTTTTAAAGCGTCGCCCATGGCCAATTTTGGTTCTGGTAATTTTTTGCGAATTCGTGGGTATTTACCCAACATGACCCCGTTTTTTATATTTTACCCAACAATTGGGTAATAATAAATGTTTCCTAACATAATAAAGGGAAAACTGTTTTTTTTATTTTCAGTACTTTTTTCGTTATATAGTAAAAAATAAAAACCGCAGTGGTGATTAAATACCACCAAAATCCCCAAAAAATGGTATAAAATAAATTTCAGTACAACGTTCAATGATGGAATAAATGTCAGTCAAAGTACCGCAGCGCTGAATACTGAAAAATGGCCTGGGCAGGAAGGGGGTTTACCATCCCAGTCAGCAAGTGGTTAAAGTAGTATTAAACTCTCAGACTTTTTTTCAATAATGAATCCAGACCAAGCAAATATACATTGCCCAGCAAAGGTATTTCTGTACATTTTTCCACTTGTCGTTAAATCTAGCCCTTACGACGGTGGCGGAACGGAGCCTTCGCTGGTCCCATCATAAATTTTACTCCCATGGGGATAAAGCCAGCCAACTGTTAGCTGTCAAATTATCTCCCAAATTGCGTAACTACTCTATTCCTAAAATAAGATGTGCGACTGGGACATACTCACATAACCCCAAAGTGGTAGTCCAGGAATTCGAATCTTTCTATACTCGATTGTATGCTAACACCCATGCGCTCCCTAAGCCGCTAATACAGCAATTTTTAAGAACTGTGGCACTCCCTAATCTAAATCCCGAACATATAGCCTCTCTGGAAGAACCAGTTACACAATCTGAAATTAAACAAGCTATTAAACAGACAAGAGTATCTTCTGCCCCTGGTCCACATGGTTTCTCAGCTGGCTACTATAAAAAATTCGAAGAGACACTACTACCCCATTTCGAATCTTTGTTTGCAGCTATTGGTAAAGGGGAACCTCTGAATCCGCAAATGAATGAGGCGTTTTTAAGCTTAATCCCTAAACCCTAATAAGGACCCAGGAGAAGTAGCTAACTATAGACCTATATGCTTGATTAATAACGACATGAAATTGCTCACGAAAGTTTTAGCTAACAGAATTAATGTGTTCTTGGCCACTTATATCCATAAAGATCAAGTGGGGTTCATTAGAGGGAGACAGGGGCCGGATCAAACCCGCAGAGCAATCGGTATAATATCGTTGCTAAAGGCGGGATGGGGTGGAACCCCAGAGGCCACGGGCTTGTTGCTATCTATTGATTTACAAAAAGCCTTTGACTCAATATCTTGGCCTTATCTCTTCACGTTATTGGAAGAGTGGGGGTTTGGTGTAGGGTTTAGGCGTTTGCTTCGGAATCTATACACCTTGCCCTCAGCAACTATCAAGATGCAGGGATTTAAGTCGGATCCAATCCAGATTTGCAAGGGCACTAGACAGGGTTGTCCACTTTCCCCCATTAAAGGAGTCCACTGTGGAGGAGGGGAACATAAATGTGCCCTTTTTGCAGACGATTTATTGGTGTTTCTTACACAGCTGTTGATCACCCTGCCTAGTGTAATGTCATCACTGGATGGATTTGCGAAGATATCTGGGCTACATATAAATACAGCTAAGTCCCTGGTCTTGAATATAAATCTTCCCCCTGAGCAAGTAGACATGCTAAAAGCCGATTTTCCTTTCTCATGGTTGCTATCGTCGCTACCTTACTTAGGGATTAATCTTACTCCCTCATTCGACCTCTTGTATCAGTCGAATTTCCCTCCTATGTTTAAAAAATTGAAGGGGGACCTGGAAAGGTGGTCCCTGTGTAACCTTTCCTGGTTAGGGAGAATAAACGCTATAAAAATGACCTTACTACCTTGTCTGTTATATCTATTTAGGGTCCTCCCCATTCCTGTTTCTAGATCCGAATTAGCCGCATTTCAGTCAAGCTTAGTGAAATTTATATGGGGAGGTAAAGGTCATCGTCTACCTAGGACTACGCTTTATAGCACTAGAGAGTCAGGGGGGCTAGGAGTCCCAAATATACATAAATATTACCAGGCTGCACGCATGGCCCAATTGTCTGCTATATATTCAGCGGAGGAACTCCCTGATTGGAACCTTATAGCTTCACTACTCTTGCATAATGAGTGCTTAGTGAGGCCCTTGGTTTTTGTGTTAAAGATGCCTGTTAGGGATTTCATGGCAGTAAATGTTTTTATATTAATATTAACGGTTACTGACTGGCTTGCCAATAAAAATACTGTTATTAATGTGTGCTTAAAGTAAACCCGGGTGAAAAATAGTGATTCAAGATTGGATCTTCACTGAGGGACCAATAAGGAAGTTTCTATGAGGAGGTTTTAAGAAACCGTATGTATATAACATGATAAGGCTAGTAACCTATACTTTTGCAGGGTGGGATGTAGAATAAGAAACCTGCCAGGCACGAATTGCAATGTCTGTGTTTATTAACCTCCTTGGCGGTATTCCCGAGTCTGGCTCGGGGTTAATTTTCCATACCAGGAGCGGTAACCCCGAGCCAGACTCGGGAATGCACAGAAAAGTGACACTTACCTTGTCCCTGCGAGCCCGCGGCGTCCTCTGCTGTACGCGGCCCGAAAACGAAACTAAAAGTCAGATGCCGGCATCTGACTTTTAGTTTTGTTTTCGGGCATCACAGCCGGCGGGAAATTCAAAAGTGAAAAGTTGCAATATACACAGAATACACACAATACAATGTAATCTGCTATTACACTTATGTATCAAACTATTTCACTTCAATTTTGTCCCTAGAGCTTTGTCCAGTGCCCTGCCTGACACTTTAAGAGCCCCAAAACCAAATCAAAACAACAAAGAGCTGAAAGGAACAAAAAAGCAAAAATCCTAGCACCGGCCCTGCACTCACTCCACACTTCATTACAAGGGGCAGTGGCGTAACAACCGGGGGTGCGGGGGGGTCACTTGATCTATAACTCTGGTTACGCCACTGACAAGGGGTCCAGTTTAGTTTTTTCTGATCCCTTTACAAGTGAACAGCTCAATCTACCTGAATTGTAGCAGATAATCTCTATAGTGATGAGCTGCTTTATTATCCCATTTCACTAGAACTGAGCTGCCAGCATTCGTACCATGTGCGTAGCCCCGGGGTATTCACGTACACAGCGCAGTACGGCCGTGTGACGTCACGTATTGTAGCAACCTGCCATGGAGACGGCGGAGTCCACACTAACCGAACCGGCGCTATAAAAGAATGCGGAGCTCGGCGCGCCACGCACATTCCCCTACAGCACCATCGCCATGGGATGCCAGAGCTCCAGAGTGCGAGTGGTTCAGACCACGGACGGGAGGAAGAAAGGCTGGGGAGAGAAAGGCAAGCCGGCAGCCCAGGTCAGGAGATGCGCTGTGCACTATACTGATACCGATCCGTACTGCTACCCCGCAGTTATCATAGCTAAGGCATGCAGAATGCCATCACTCCGAGTATGGTGCCGAGACCACGTGACCTGTATCTTTCTGGAGCTTCAGATAGAAGCTCGTTCTATAGATGATAAGTGATCACATTTATTCCCAATAAACAATCATTGCAATACAAAGTTATTCCAGTGATCTGTAAAGTGCTGTAATAAATACACCCGTACGCTATACGTGGGTTTACGCAAGTACTAGCGCATGCCCGTGAACAGCTGGAGCACCTGGAAAAAGCCCATGTCCTAATAGAGTATTTCTAGAGATAATCTGAAATCAATCAAGATAATAGTATTGGATATTTAGAAATGAATGTAGTACCACACCCCAATGAAAATTGAGTACTGTCATAAAAAGCAATTATGGAGCTTTTCTGGTACCATTAAAATAAACTTGTAATAAGCTCATAAAAAACTATTTATTAAAGAGATTGTTAAAAAAGACAGTCCGTAAAATAAGTAAGTAGTAGATAAACGTTGTTTGGCTCCACATTGGCTGAAGTACTATATTTTAATGTTTACATCCTACAATTAAATGTAGACAAATAGTCAATATTAGAGCTGCAGCTAACGATTATTTTCAAAATCGATTAGTTAGCCGATTATTAAGTTCGATTAATCGGATAAACTATAAAATAAAGTTGAAAAAATGGCTCCATTGATAGGACTACTAGTTTGTATTGAGGTTGTAGTCCATCACAGGAGCAAGCTTGGACCGGTGGAAGTAAAAAAGAAAAAAAAGATAGTGTGGTGTGCAATATAGTGAAATGGAAAGTGTAAAATTATACAGCAATGCATGCAGAATGGCAACGGCTATAGAGGACTACAAACCCCAGCAAAAGCACATTATACAGCACAATGCAGAATACCGCCAGCTAAAGAGGGATACAACAAATCCCAGCAATAGTACATTATAGCTGGCGGCATTCTGCATTGCGCTGTATAATGTACTATTGCTGGGTTTTGTAGTCCTCTATAGCTGGTGGTATTTAGCATTGTACCACTTTATAATGTACTATTGCTGGGATTTGTTGTACTCCTCTATAGCTGGTGGTATTCTGCATTGCGCTGTATAATGTATTATTGCTGGGACTTGCAGTCCTCTATACAGCGCAATGTAGAATATCACCAGCTATAGAGGAGTACAACAAAATCCCAGCAAGGATAATAAGGCTAATGAGGGACCATTTGTTGTCACAAGAACAAGGCGAGTATAGATGTATGGCAGAGACAAATTATTATGGAATTCAGTCTGTCCAATCCAGGGCCACTAGGATTTTCTTTAGGGGTCAGCTCTATTGACAACAGCTAGAGAGAACCTCAAAAGTTAGGAGCCAGCTGTCATTTTTAAGGTGCATTGGCTAGTTTGCTTCCGAGATTTGTCCAGGTGTAGAGGGGCAGCAGAGGTGTGGAATTCCTATCTGCCGACGCCCGGGAAATGCAGTTCCAGGTGCCCGGCGGGTAGTTGTTTTCTTCATTTAGCCCTCATTTGGGCAAGCAGAGCTAAATGTAGCGGGGAAGCTGCCGGTTGTTCTGTACAAGTGATCTCGGCGATATCGATGATATATTCCATAGATCTTAATTCTTCATTACTCCCAGTAGTGTGTAAAATAAACGGCTTCAAAGGCTGGAAAAGATTTCAGAGCATTGTATAGTCTTTTCTTTTTATAGCTATGTCAAACTTTCACAGGAGGGTTCTAATATTTTACATTTTAGGTAATACAAATTGTTGTGCTTTATATGGATATATTATTATTAATATACAGATATATACACACACACACACACACACACATATATCTTTACACACACACACAAACACATAGGTGGGCCTGGATGGACCTTGATCTTTATTTAACCTCACCTACTATGTTACTAATATCAAACAGATTCATTATTTTGGATATACAACTAAAAACATATATACAGCTAAATAAAACAAAGATATTTTCTACAATATATAAATACAAAAACTAATGGAAGCTGTTTTGGATATTTTTTGGCTTTTCCACAGAGGGCAGGTTTATTTTTCCAGAACTATAACAAGGTTTGAACTGGGAATTGTAACTACCAGAGGATCTTCTAATAGGTCCCAAGCTTGAAATAGCATGTAGTAAAGCACAGTAGTTCTGGAGCCCGGTGTGACATTGGTGCTTGGCTTCTATTTGCCTAACATGTAGAGAATGCAGGAAAGTTTGCCTTGTAGTCATGTTAACAGAGAACTATAGCCAAACCTTTTTGGGGGGGTTTTCTTTCTCTTTTGGGTGACATGAATACATTTACAAATATACTTCTATGACTCTAAGTCAGCGGTTCTCAACCTGTGGGTCGGGACCCCTTCGGGGGTCGAATGACAATTTGCCAGGGGTCGCCGGAGTCTCCCACTATTAGATAGCTATTAGATTATCATCATTATTATTAATAATAAAAGCTGACACCCTCGGCTTGTGTTATATGGTTTGCCATGTTAGCTGTTACAACAGTGGTTCTCAACCTGTGGGTCGCTGTGGGATTTCTGCTGTGCTAGGTGAGTCCTCCTCAGCCCTCTCCTAGCGCAGCAGTGTCAGTTCTCCCGCCACGCCGCCATATGTCGCTGCAGCAGCCGCGTCAACCCTAAATTTTACCGTTGGGGGTCACAACAACTTGGCAAATGTTACCAAGGGGTCCCGGCCCTAGGAAGGTTGAGAACCACTGCTCTAAGTGAACAGAAGGCGGACTAATGCCCACTATATGCTGCTGACAGCCCAGCTGGGAAGGACCCTGACAATATTGTATGGATCCGCCCGGCTGCCTTGATTGACAACTGGCTCGGCCTCTCTAGAGCCAGAGCCAATTGTGCCCACCCCCTCCCTTTCTGTCCCTCCAATGACCACTGAAGGAACAGAGAGGGGAGGGGGTATTTCCTGTGGGAGGCAGTAACTGACAGTCACCACTCTCTTCGGCAGAATAAGAATAAGGTTTTATTTTATATTGCGGAGGGGAAGGGGGAAGTTGCAAATAGGAAATGTCAACTATGGGAGCGAAGGTCTGCTTTAAGTCATTTATAGCCTTGGAGTTGACTCTGAAGGCTCAGCTTAGTATAGGCTGAAAAATATGTGTAATTTGCCAAAATGATTGTAATTTTTTGCTACGTGACTTTTTTCCCCCTTGTGTTTGGACCTAATTACTAACCATTATGGTTGTTGTGACATATAATGATTTATTTTTATTTTTTTAAATCTTTTTATTCATTTTGCATAGTAAACAATTACATTACAGTAACATTCGGGCACCAACATAGCACCCCATTCATACACAACAGTGTATACATTACGGCATAACGTATGCCAACAACCGTAAAGGACCATGCAAGGTCCAATAACTAACCCTCTGACCATAACCCTCCCCCTCCCCTAGGCACAGGTAAATTATTACAATATAATTACAACCAATCCCCCCCCCATCCGCTCCCTGATGTGAACCTTACAGCCAATCTCTTAAGCGCTTCCCAGAAAGATGCAGCGTACCAGATTCAGTCAAAGGCAGTTAAAGTATATATTTCGGGAGTGGCAGGATTCCCTATGCTCTCACCACAATCCCATCCTTGTACAACATTGCCTCCCCTAAAATTCCAGGAAAGCCATAACTCTCCCTCTAGGCATCCCCCTACCAGGTTTGCAACCACCATTCGGATGATCACCCGACAGTACTGGGTGAGTATTTCGGCCGGTTTCTCAGCCAGCTAAGGGTCAGGATGTAGCACGGATGTCGGGAGATGCAGTGAGACACGTCTGCTCAGTCTCACATCCCGGCCACGCCCCCCCTCATATAATGATTATTAGTGAACTGATCCTATTGTCTCTTTTAAGCAGCAGTATGCAGCTGCCTTCTGTAGTTCCAAGTGGCATTTACCAGTCTCTGCAAACACGGCAGCAGCCTCCAACCATCTCCTGTAATATGGCAACAGCCTCTAAACATTTCCAGTCTTCGGGCCAGGTTCACAACTGGGCAATCCATGACCGCGCGTGCAGTCATGCACGAAACCACAGGGATGGCTGCGCAGTCACGGAGTTGCACACCACCGCTGAGCGCACTGGCAGTGCCATTATTTTCTATCGGCACCCCAGTTGTGCCAGGCAGTTCGCACTGTTTCCTCACGCGATTCTGCCCATGCAATTGTGCATGATCGCGTTTAAAAAAAAAATATATATATATATATACACACTGTATATACACATACTAACATTTTCCTCCAATCAGTAAAAAGGCGAAACAAAGTGAGATGTGGATAAACCTATTATAAACCAATTGCTCAGACTGTTTTTTGCCTGCTGATTTTATATACAGCATTTGCCTATTTATTTGTAGGATGAACTAAAGTCTCCAAGAAACACTGGTACAAATGGCAGAGATGGATCAGCACTGTCAAAAGGAACTATGGATAGTGGCTTGGGTCCTGATGATGAGGGTGCAGGTAACCATCTACCAGGAATAGTAGAAGCAACTTCTCCAAGAAGAGCAAATGTTTTGAATAACGGTAAGTGGGCAGTGAATGGACATACCTGTAAATTACACATGAAACCTTAATAATTTCCTCCTGACCTGGACGTTTCGGAGCTTGTCCAGCGATATTGTCTCACTTCTGCTTCCCCACATTCCTGTTGGTCCATCTTTATGATGGGCTGCTTCATTGGCCAATATGAATAGGATAAGATAAAATGGGGCAGACAAGCTCTGTAACTACCAGGAATGGCTGGAGATTGACCATTCAGAACAACTGGCATTCAGCTGTGAGTGTGTGTGTGTGTGTATATATATATACAGGGCTTGAAAAATTTGACGGTGTCTCACCAGTCAGTCAAAAATGTCACCAGTCAGCATGACCTGACTATAGCCTTGCAATATATGTTAAAAATTTTTGGGGACAGATAGAGGTTTCTTTTGTGACCCCACGGGGGGTTATTATAAGACGACCCCCGATTTTCGGGGGATTTTCGCATATCAGCGATTTTCGCATATCAGCATTAGCAGGCTATACATATTTCTCAATACAGGGTTCTTTTAATGGTAATACATTAAAGCCGATCTGGTATCAGCCTCTCGCAGTCGTTGTACAGTAGGACTGGAGTGTGAGAGGAGATGCTGCTTTGTACGTGGCCGAGCGGCAGAGGATCGGTACATATGAGTAATATGTACCAGACCTCTGTGTAGGACAAACACTAGAGCGATCAGCTGATCAAACAGTGTTTGTAAATAACTGGAGACACATAGTACTATGTGTCCCCAGTTATGAATGAACAGAACATCACTTCTTGTTCATTCATGAGTTTTCCAATGGGGAGAAGCACTCTGTACAGAGGCTCCTCCCCATTCAGAAACTGCTTGGTAGTAAATAGTTTCTGAGTGAATGAGAAGCCTCTGTGCTTTCCATTCATTTAGAACAGAGGCTGCAGAAAAAGAGATTGAGGACCGTGTGTCCTCAATTTCTTTTTCTATTTTAAAAAGGAAATATCAGGGGGCTGTTTAGACCTCTAATATTTCCCGAAGCCCGCCCAAGAGTTAAAAAAAAATTTAAAATTAAATTAAAATACTTTTTTAATGTGTGTTTTTTGATGTATGTGTTTCATTACGTGTGCAATGTGTGCGTGTGTTTTTAATGTGTGTGATATCTATGTATGTGTGGTTTCTTTTTATAATAAGTGTGTGATGTGTGTTTTATTGAGTGTATAAATGTTTGAATATGTGTGTTTCCCTATTTTGCCTAAGGCAGTGATGTTGAATGTTTTTTAAAGCCCAGCGCCCAAACTGCAATACAATACTATACTTATTTTCAGCACTGGCACTTTGAGATAAATAAATTGATTTTGCGTCGCAGTTTGGGCACTCGGGTTCAAAAACGTTCGCCATCACTGATCTAGGACAACATAGCCAAATGGGAAAGTGAGGTGAATTGGATAATTTTCCCAAATCAGCTATGTTGTCCTAGATTGTTCACTTCTCCTGCCTTCTCCAAACTCTTCACCATTTAGCGAATAACCTAAATGGTAAGTTAGTTATTTCTTGCTCAAAAAGAGGATGTATTGATGAAAATATTTTTGATTCTCAACCAGTAAGATCTAAAATAGTTAAAACCTGGATAGACACGGAATGTCATAGACACAAAACATTCTGCAAGCAGCGCTTAGACCCTGATTAATTTTTTCCATGCTATTTTCTAGTGGATGCGTACACAGCTTCTGCAGTCCTTATAAAGGACCAACTGTTTTGTTTTTGACTGGTGACAGGTTCCCTTTTTACTGCAGCAGAACACAGCACAGCTCAGCTCCTAATCAAGTACCATTTAGAAGCACACATGCCCTTTACATTTTCTGTACAGTTTCTGTGACATTTCATCAAGTGAGAAACTCGACAGGGTCTTTTCAGTCTGCAGCTGCACAACATACATTTAGTATAAAAATAGAAAACTAAATGTATATAATTGATATTGCTTTCATCCTATAAACCGAGCGCCTCAGCTACAGTATATTTCTATAGTATAAAGCGTTCAGTGTAAGACTACTTAAAGCTTAACTGCAGGAACACAAAAAAATTACCCTTGCAGTGGGGCTACCCCTGCACTACAAGAATTCAAGGGTTAACTGCTCATCTATACCTATGGGACTAGGGGAGTAAAGCACTTTTACTTACCTGATCCCCGCTACCCCGGAGGTCAGCATTCACCTGTTTCACCTTCGATTCAGGTGGTGGAATGTCCCCCGGCATTCTCACGTCTAATACAAGGCTATAGAACCTGTATTCAATGTGATGACGTTTGCCAGTGTAAAGGAGAGAAGAGGCTGTGGAGATCAGTCTAGAATCCTGGAAGGAACCGGTGGGAGTGAGTGGAGATCAGGTAAGTAAAACAGAATTTTCTTGTCCCCTGGGCATAAATAGGGCAGTTTGTGGTTTGCCAAGAGATAGGCTTTAATGGAAGGAGACTGAAGCGCAAAAGGAAAAAGGAGTAGCAGATGATTGTATGATGCTGCTTTCCCTTTCACTCGGCAATATAAACAAATATTAGTTGGTTCATGTATTCAGTTTGCTTAGTGTCTAATCTTGAGGTATATTTATAAAGCAATGAATGTGACATCCACCAAACATATCTTCTAGATTTAAATTATCGAATTTGCTTCACCTGCAATGAATGGTTGATGTTTTTCACATTCACTGCTTTATAAATATGCCCATATGAATAAACAATCAGTGCGAAATGTATTGATTGAAATCCTACAGTAGGTAACTGCGTTTATTTATTAAGGCTGGAAGAAATAACAAGTGGAGGAGTAACCAGTTATTACCCGATGATGTACTACATTTTCATTCTTTAAAGTAATAGTAAACTCAGGAGTTAAATCTTAAAAATGTAATCAGGTACCTTAAAGGAGAACTATGAGATGAGTGATTTTCACTCATCCTCATAGTTCTAGCCGACCCATGACAATGAGACTGTCACAGGTCGGCTCAGTAGATCGGGAAGTGAGCGAGCACATACCGACGCTCGCTCACTTCTCGATCCTGTCACTGCAGAGAGCCGTGACAGGGGAGGGACTGGATTCCCCCTCCCCTGTCCGATCCTTCAGGCGGAACAGGTGGATACAGCTGGCTCTGCCTCTAGATAGGCAGAGCCAGCTGTCACTTATGCAGCTGGGTGGATCCAGACATAATTGTCGGGATTTGTTTCAGCTGCGGTGTGTCAGTATACCGCGAGCTGTAGCTCGCAGTATACTGAGCTTTGGGTGACGGGAGAACGCTAGTTTGTGTCCTCCCGTTACCCTTAAGAGAACTATGAGGGAAAAGCCCTAAGCCCATAGTTCTCCTTTAAATATTAACAAAAATGTATCTTATTTGTGTATCACTCAGCTGTAGATCCTCAAATGATCTCTGAATTGGTGCTGAAACTGTCCTCCCTTCTGGAGGGTGGCTACTTTTGTTCTCCATGGGCCCTGTGTGTGTGGTAAAGTAGACACCACTCCAAGCTTGCTCCCGTGATGGACTACAATCTCATGTTTAGTTAGCTCACTTGTATTGAAGTTATAGTCTTATCATAGGAGGGAGCTTGGAGTGGTGGCTACTTTACAACAGCCAGAGGGACCATGGAGAACAAAGGTAGCTCCCCTCCAGAAGGAAGAACGGTGTCATCATGAATTCATGAGATGATTTGAGGATCTACAGCCAAGAAATACACAAAAAATGTCCAGTATTGTTAATGGTTAAGTGACTGGAATGCATTTTGAAGAATTAACTCCTGCGTTTAGTGTCACATTAGGCTACATGAATAAGACAGGATGAGGCTGATAGGTTGCTACCAACAATACTTCCACCTTTCTTCCAACCTTTTTCATAAAACAACCCTACTGCATTCCATTTTGCTTCATCACCCTTTTTTTCTTCTTTTTCCTAACATGTGATAAAGAAATACAGTATATACAGTCATGTTTAATGGATTATTTAAAAAAAAAATCAACTACAACACATGACAGCAGGATTATAATGGTACAGACTCAAAGTAGTAAATATTGCTTAGCAAAAGTTTTATTCTGTTGCTAAAAGAATGTTTGGGAACTATATAATTATGAAGTCGCTTAGGAGAAAACTGGCTTGACAACCATACAAGACATTGTCCATTGTTTCTTTTATTCATGTTATAAGTTAAAAGATGTAATTAGACACAACTTGAATGCCTGTATCCTAGCAGCAAACTAACCCCTAACTTTCAATAAGTGATCTCAAACCTTTGGAGACAAAAGAGTGTTTTCAAAGTGAATGAGTGAAAAGATAATTGTATTCTTATAAGCAGATCTATAGATTGCTGTTGTCTTATCAGAGGCATCTCACTGTGCAAACGTAACTAGAACATGATGGCCTTTTGTATGTGTTACATTTTGCAGTGTTATTTAGGTTTTATCACTATATTTTCAGCTGCCTATTCATGGGATGATTTTCAGATTTATTCTAATGTAACAAATTGTTGGTAGTGTCTTCTATTCATGTACTCCTGTATGAGAAAGGTAAGTGCCCTAGAAAGATCCATAATATTTGGGAGTCTTGGAATGCCACGCTATCCATTCCACATTGGATTCCAACTATAATCAGGAAAAAAACTTCTGTGTTATTTTCTTGCTCTAAACAAAACCAGCAAATTAAGTCAAATAAGAAAAAGTAGCTGCTCGCACTAATGTGAATTATTCACTACATGACTCAGAATGATATGTATGTAGTGCAGCACTCTCTCACATCATATAACACCTATAATTATATAACTATTATATAACCAGGGCTCAAAATTTCCACTCGCCTGCTCGCATTTGGTGTGTGGAAATGCAGTGCAGGCGAGTGGAAATTCAGTCAGGCTTGCGGTAACGGACCGCGTACCTGACTCGTGGGAGCAGCTGCTCATGCTGGACTCTCCGTTCTTTCAGCCGCAGCTCTTCACTGAGCTCCGGGTATCTCCACAGTCCACAGGAATAATAGTCCAACCAAAGCACTTCAATATACGTGTCTTCCTATTTTCCAACCGCAATCTCCTCACGCTCACCACTGTGACTTTCACTCATGTGGACAGAATCTCACCATGTGTTATGGACCATATCCAATATGAGATATGCTGGTCAAAATTTGCTTAAGAACTCTGTCCTCTAAATCATTGTAATATAATTCTTCCCCAATGGTCTCAAGATAAAAATAATAGAGTAGCACATAGCAAAAAAACTGATCAAAAATCTTTATTTAAAATGAAGATAAAATCACACTTACTGTACATGTCCCTGTGCACCTATCAGAGTGCACAGACCAAAATGATTTAGCATTAAAATGCCTAAGATGTATTTTCTGACCCATTCAACATTTCAATCCCTATTAAACTTGGCCAGAACTTTTGATCTAGCGATCATGGAGTCAACCAATTTCATTTGAAAGCCCTGAAAAATGTTGTGGAGACCTGCTGCTTGAATGGAATCTCAGATGTATGAAACAGGTTTGTTTTTTTTTGTGCCCTTTCTTCCTGAAAGAAAAGTACATTCACAGTTAAAATTGCATTCAAAGAAACATTTCCATCCTACATATTCAATTCCTAGTCCCTATGGTCAAAATAGAACATTGATTAGACTCCACTAACCATTAGAAAATTTAACGGACGTTCCAAAAACTAACATTTGTGAACCAAATTCTTCTGGTGCATGGCCAGCTTTAGATATGACTATGCCTTATGATATACTTTGGTCAACTTGGGTACTCATACACGCAGGAGTCTGTCATGTTTACAATTTAATTTTTATTGTTATTTCTTAATAACTGTTTTATTGACTCTTTGTACATATGCATGGAAAGTTTGCATATTCATACTTCTATACCAATTTTGTATGTGTAGACTGTCATTGAATAAGAGTTTACATCTACTATAGGTAGTTTTAAATATGTTTTGGTTTGTCTTCTGGTTTTTCAGATGTGTCTTTGCTGAACAGACAAGCAGACATAAGGGAACGTCAAACTTCCACTGATATCCTGGAGGAGCTTATGTCTGAAGGAATAATACAAAGTGAGACCAAGGTTGTTAGAAATGGGGAAGCCTACGATGTCATGGTGAGCGTTTCATGTACTTTTCTACATGCATTTTAGATAACCTTTTTTGGAGCCCTTTTGATAATAACTTAAGCATCTAGTATAGCCCACCTTGTTTAAAGGAATGATTGGCCTACAGTCCATCTCCACTAAGTAAAATGCAGCACAGTTGGTGGTGCAGCATGTATACAAGTGAATTATAGTTCCCAATCCCAACAAAATGGAAGGGGAGGCATTGGTATTTAGATATGGTCATCTCTGTATCCTCTCTAATGCAATATTTAGCAACTAGGCAGTTGACCATTTTAAATTGCATAACACGGCTACATCTAATATGCCTTCAGATGGAGAAACCTGGAAAATCTTTAAGAAGACCTCCTGCAAAGCTGGAGAAACTAAAAACCAAAAAGAAGAAAAATAAAAGTCTAACTATGGAAGCTATTGAAGCTAAAATGAAGGCTGCTGAAGAAAGAAGAAAGGTAATGTTATCCTGCATAAAACGACTGACTAAATCATTATTCTTTACTAGCAACCAAGGAATCCATAAAAACTACAACAGTGATATTAAGCTTGCAGTCCAGAGCCTTGTATCCCTCCTGGACCTTCCCTTGCAGCATTGTGAGAGGGCCCCAAAATCACTGTATTAGATAAGGACTTTGTACTCACAGGATTTTGTAGCCTGTGTAAAATCCTTTTCTTGTACAGATGTTCCTCACTTACCGACTTACCTGTTTTGCGACCACTCGCACTTACGACGGACCGCCGATCGACCTCCGACCTTCCGCGTCAGCGTCAGTGCGACGGGTCGCCGGCGGAAGTGACATCCCCCGATCTTCTCTGCAGGTCTCGGTAAGTATTTCCATTGCCGGATGTACAGTACACTGTTCGGTACTGTACATCGGCAACGCTATACAGTACTGTACTAATGCAGTATAGTACTGTATAGAGTTCCTCACTTAACGACCAATCTGTTTAACGACCTGGTCGTAGGAACGGAACTCGGTCGTTAAGTGAGGAATACCTGTAGTAGTTTTAGCAGGGACACATGCTTTTTCATCAAACAGTAATAGGCCTGCTTTGACCAGCAGATAGGTATTGACCAGCAGTTTTTTAAGAGCTGTCCCTGATTTCACTGATGCAAAATTGTCATGCCACTGCCAATTTCTATCAAATTCTCATTAAGATTTAAGACTCCAGATGATAAAGCAGTGGAAAATTAGCTAGCAGCAGGGAATGTTTAATGAGGTAGAATTGGCTAAGATTTACTTGAAAAAAAGCACAGGCAGGTGTTTTACTACATTAATTGACTGCAGATGACACAGCAGTGTAAAATCAGCCAGGACAGCAGAACATTTTTAAATCGCAAGGCTAGGCCCAAATTTACTAGAGGCAAAGAGCACAGGCTGAGGCTTTACTACAAGAAATAGGATACTGCAGAGGATGCGGTAGTGTAAAACTGGGCAGCAGTTGCAAAGGTTTAATCAGAGGTAATAGGCCTAACCAGTGTATGCCTAATTTCATCTGTGGGGATGGGGGTGGGGTGAATGGGAATTCTATAATGTGAGGTAGTTTAGGTGCACAGGTCCTTTAAAACGATGCAGCGACATGCTGCAAACAAAAGGCAACTTCCAAGAATAGATGGTCAAAAAGTAAATGCTGTTCTTTTACCACCCTATCAATATAAAAAAAAATCAAAATACTCCAAAAGAAATGGAAACCCCAAAATACCACCTCTGTAACAAAAGCACACTTTGTTTTAAAAGCCTTGCTGCTTAAAACAAAAAACTTTTACCCATTAATATAAAACATAAAAAGCAGGAAAAGTAACCACTGGCCTCAAATCAACCACTAAATAAAATTAAAGACAAAAATGCCCCCAATAATAACACAAAAAAGGAGCCAAGGGATTGATTGCCCAAAGAGCTAGCAATCTGAATTAAAGTACAGTTTCCTAACTGACCCTATAAAGTTTGTCAGCTTATCCTAGCCTATCCCTACAGCAGCTTCCAACACACTATGGCTGCCCTGTGCCCCCCACACACACACCTTATAGTGAGGAGACTGACTTAGTCAAAGGCCCCTTTATTGTCCATTCGAAGCCTACTGGCCATAGCTCCAATGCCATGTGGTGCCTTAATTTTTTTTTTTCTAAATTCTCCCAGGCGAATCTGCACATAAATCTCCCACTAGCACAAATTTTAAACCTGTATGGTTTGTGTTGAACCCATGTTAGCAGCAAACCCAAACCTTATCTCTAGTTACGGCATTTTCATGAGGTGAACATATTCTCAGTATCAACTAATGAGATCAGAACTTGTAAAGTGACTGAAATGTGAACTAAATGCACCATGGCTGTAAAGCTATCACTCACAGTGCATTATTATAAAGTCTAATTGAGTCAATGAAATAAGATAATGTTGCTTTGTAATGTGAATTGTTTCACTAATACCAGTTTTAATACTCGAATGTTACAGACAAAGGAAGAGGAACTAAAGAAAAGGCTGCGTGAAAGGCCAATGACTGCGTTGCCTAGTGTGTCTCAATTTAGAAGGGATGGGGCTTTTACTCCTGATGATGGACAAGAAGGTGAAGAAACAACTACTGAAACCTTAGATTCTGCTGCACTGGAAAATGTAATGAGCGAACCAACAGAGAGTCTCAGAATTCCAGCTGAAGAGCTTGATGAAATAGGTGCTGTGGAATCTGACAACACCTATAACAAACCCAGTGATCAGACCGATGACTTTGAAAATGATCTCTTTTGATGCAAACTCACTTAGATAAACAGATGTACTTTGATATCTGCAGCTGAGCCTAGAAACATATACTGCAGTTTTATTTTAGGATTGCACTTCATATGCAATTCCGTAAGATGATTATTTCAGGTGCATGGAGAAAATAATCCTAATCAATATATGAATTGTTTAACATACGGGTAGGTATGAACTAATTTAAATGTACCATGTGCAATAATGGAATTGTTTACTTACAGAGAAGCGAAAACCTGCTCCTCATTGGTGATGAGCTGGGGCTTGTCGGGGACCCAGTTCAGTGAAATTTGCCAAGCCCGCTCAAAACTGTGTCTAATGCACCCCCCCTCTTAGCCCAAGCAGTGGCCTTCCCCACCCCTTGTGACCTGTAGCTGCAGGTTGGGGAATGCATCTGCCCCAAATGATTGGGCTAGGAGGAGGAGTGTCGGTCACAGTTTTAAATGGGCTTGGGAGAACTCAGGCAAACTAAGTTTCCACCAAGCCCAAGCTCATCATTACGCCTGACCTCCTTGAAATGCACCTGTCAGGAAAACATATCTAGGCTCCTGTGGCTTGCTGAATTCTAAAAATGCTAGTTACTTGGCTGGATTTGGCTTCAGTAGTTTTGAGCCACTAACCCAGAACAAGCATGCAGAAAATGTATTAGAAAAGTGTCAGAATTCCATACCCTTGCTCTTGTTCTAGAGAAGTGACTTAGAAAACAAAAGCAGAATTTTTGCATTTTCAAATGAAGATATTGGCAGCCTACATATTTGGCAATATATATATATGACAATTATACTTTATTATAGGCCAGCATTATTGATGGGATTTGTTCACACATGATACATTGCATTGAGTGCCTTTAACCCCTTCGTGACTGACGACGTACAGTGTACGTCGCCAGCATCGGGGCTGTTTAAACAAAAATGAAATAAATATACGTAGGCACATGCGCCGGGTGTGCCTACGTATGAAAACAACGAACGCGCTACACATGTTGGGTATCGCCGCGCACGCCGGAGTGAGAGCAATAATTCTAGGGCCAGTATTGTGGGGTATCTGTGGGGGCAGTTTTTCGCCGTTTCACGGACGCACGCAATTTGTAAACTGGGCATGTTGGGTATCGTTTTACTCGTTGTAACCTCATCTTTTATATTTCATTTTAAAAATTGGTATTTTGTTGTGTTTTGATGCATTTAATTAAATTTGTCACTAAATTTTGGGGTTTAATAAGGAGTTGCGCTAATATTGCGCAACATAAAAATTTGCAACTACCACCATTTTATTCTATAGGGTCTTGGCATTCGGAAAATATATAATGTTTGGGGGTTTTAAGTAATTTTCAGGCCTAAAATGTGGAATATAACATGGGTGCAAAAAATGGGGGAAAAAAGGCCTCAGTCATGAAGGGGTTAAAACATTTGTTCATGTTGCATTTTTAGTTTGCAGACATACACATTCCCATTCAAGTCAGCCAATAAGGAGTCCATCATAATGCTTTTAAAATGGTCCAAAGCACTTCTTAAATATGTGTACCTGGTGTGAATGTAACCATAACCTTTCATTAGAAAAGTCTCTCTCTCTCTGTTTCTGGTATTAGTATCAGCCTAAAGGGATTCCATCAGTACAGAAATACAGAGAGCTGCCATTGCTGACTTGATTTGTAATCGCTCAGGCTCATACTTATGCTTGTTTTATCTCCTAGTAGTCCCTAGTGCAGGACA
This sequence comes from Nanorana parkeri, assembly GCF_000935625.1. Taxonomy (NCBI): domain Eukaryota; kingdom Metazoa; phylum Chordata; class Amphibia; order Anura; family Dicroglossidae; genus Nanorana; species Nanorana parkeri. The sequence continues at coordinate 502,782 of NW_017307370.1, forward strand.
TGTAAGCAGGTCATCTATTCCATCTTCACTGGCTGCATGCTTGATTTGTGTTTTACCCACCCTCTTTCCCTGTCACAAGAACAGGAAATGAGGAGAAACTTTCCTGGAGGGACAGAGATATGAATTATACAACTTTTATTTTTTTTGTGTGGAGTGGTGGTTGTTCCAGTTTTTTTATTTTTCCTGGGACCCAAATAACAAATAATCACCTGAAAGAGGTTATAATCCTTCCATAGTTTATTAATAAGGGCCTGTTCACACGTTCCTGTTAAAGCAGCCCATTCATTTTGAATGGGCTGTCAATGCACAGGAATGGACCAAAAAACAGATGTGGGGGTCACAACATAATGATGATGATCTGTTAGTTATGCTAAGGGTTTATAAATCAGTGTCTTCTTTGGTGATTTTCCTCACTTTGTAACTAAAAAAAAAAAAGTTGGCTGGAGTTAGGGTTTAAGCTGTCTGTAAGTGTTTGTGTGCATCATGTAATCAAGAAGGATTTACTGAAAATGCCTTTCTATATATACATTACCGTACCCAAGACCGGTCCCTGTGAGATGTTATTGCTGCAGAAAATGTAACTTTGTTTATTCCTTAAACAGTTTTAATGACATTATTTTTATATTTAAATAATCATTTTGTTTGGTCTTTTCTTTACTGGGTTTATGGCCTCTTTCACACGGCATTTAGATCAGGTCTGTCTGCTTTTCATGAGGACCTGATCGGAAGCCTGATATTAGTCTGTGGACAGCTGGATCTAAATGGACGTGTGTCCGTTTACATCCAGTTACCCCTGGCTCCGGCCAGGTGTGGAGAAACAAATAGATCGTAGTTCCACTCCAATGACCTGACAGTGCCAGAATGGAGGTAATCTGATGGATGGTAATCTGATTTGTCCATTTACATCCGATTCCCCATATACCAACTTGGGTCTGGTCATTTCATTTTTTTTCCTCCACCGCAAGATGGAGGAAAAAAACTGGACACAAATGTGATATCTGTCCCAATCAGCAGGGTATCCGCGCATAGATCCCCTGCGGATTGGAACTGAAGGCGCCCATCTGAAAGGGGCATTAAGGTAAAATTGTCTCAGGTACATGACCCAATACTGACAAGTCAACTTTTTGGGTTATTATAGATATTTCTAATTAATTAGCCTCTGCCCTGGAGTCATGTCTGGGGCTGTCTGAGTCTTACAATGGCTCATGGCATTGCACCCTCATTAGTAGGTGTACAATCAAATGTAAGATGTTAGAATTATCCTATAATATTATCATATTTATTATACTTGTATATTAAAAATTATTCTAAATGTAATGTTGGGGAGCTCACAGAGCACTCGCACAGGGTTTTTCCATAAACCAAAAGTCTTTATTTTTTCCCTTCAGGCAACTCACAGGTGAAAACACAAATGCTGGCTTAATGTCGGCATATAACACAAAGTAAAGTTCACTTATCTTCAGCAAATAGGATATATTGTCTCACCAACTCAAGGTTGTCCCATTCACTCACAGTGTCCCAATCCCAGCACTTTGTGTTTGCCTCAACAAAACGCCTCAGAGGTACTTCATACCCTTTAGCCGCTTCCAGCAGCTTACCACAAACCTTGTGTGCCTGGCTCTCTCAGCCTATCCAATCCTCCAGCCTCCCTGGCTGTTCTGTGTGTGACTCCACCACACCACCTGGCTTGGCCCTCGTGTGCCTCCAGCATACACCACACCGCCTCTCTGGGCTCTGGTCTGGCTTCTTAATGAGGCTACTCTCAGCCACCTGATCAGCCCAGACTGGTCGTTGGCAACGCCGGTCTCTAGGACTGGAGATTTCATCCCACCCAGAGCTCTAAGAGATCTCCAGAGCTCCAGATCCCAGCTACAATTAGGAAAACCCAGAAGAATCTGAAAAGCCAGCTTCTTCCTTATAAAATGGTTTACATTCTGGATCCTGGGTGCCAAAGTTGCCATACTACACCGTGGCATTGCCATGTACTGCCACAATGTTTATAAAAAGCATTACACCAGCTTAGTTGTTGTCAGAGAAAATGCTAGGGCTAGATGGCATTTGTAGTCTCGCAGCAACTGCACAATCAAAAGACCTGAGTCGATGGGCTTTGGCCTTGACAGCAGTTGACATCCTTCTGACCTGCATTTAACCTGCTTTGAGCAGGTTTTTTATTCACATAGACTTGTGTGGGAATGCAAACGACGCTGGAAACAAAAAGAGCCCATCAACACAGGGAAACAAAAGCTGCCAAAGGCTTTTTGTACATACAGTTTGCCTTTCAGGTCCCACATGGGAACTCCATGGTGTCTAAAAAAATGTTTACTCTCTAAACTAGATAGACCATTAAAGGGACACTGACGCGTTGCCCACTTATACGCACCTAGCCAGTGCTCCCCTCATCACTCCTGCTACCACGGCTGGCACAAATACCAAGGGATTCAATGTGTGTGGAAGCATGTGTCCTCCTCCCATGTGACAGTACTCAGGATTATCAGTCAATTGCTAGGCCCAAGCACTGTGATATGGTGGATCAAGTGATGACACCGCTTTCCTAAGCCTCTGACGCAGCGAATTTTGGTGCCCGGGGCAGGAGGGTGGGGTGAGTATTAGGTGGGTTAGGTGACCCCTTGAGTGGACAAGGTGACAGTGTCTCTTTAAAGACAGCAAGTTCCTAGGTTTTTAAAGCTGGTTCCTAGTTCTGGGTGAGGCTTCTCCAGGCCAATCTAAAATGTAAAGATAAATACAAAAGGTAGGGATAACTTTGCCCCAATAGCTGAATAACAGAGTCCTTATTGAACACTGAATCTCTGACGCTTAACAGCTGAATGGCACAGGACACAGCATAGTGTCAACTTGGATAGAATTCAAGACCAAGAGGCTCTTTAGTGACACAGAAATTGATTGTAAGACTAACACAGGTACGAACAGGCGCAGTATTGGTTTACTAGATACACAGTCTCCTCAAGGTGACAAGATCATTACTAGGAAACCGTAAAATACATAAACACACAGAAGGACAGGTGGCCAATATGTAAGGCTAGTTTAGTCAGTTCATAACTGGCAGTGTGTGAATGCCTTAATGGAAAATAAATACTTGATTTTTACAATTGTAATCCAGTTTTTAAAAAACAGTAACTACTTATTAAAAAATCCAATGTATAAGCACAGCCCCTTATTCTAAGTCACAATAGGTTATTTAAATATTGAATAAGGATCTTGGTTGAAAAAAAGACGCATACCCATCTCATACAGTCTCTTAACCAATGCCCACTTGCCTACCAGGTATTTATCCAACTCATAAGTTTTCAGTGTTCCCCTGGCTGACAATGATTTTACACATAGCGTATGACACAAACCGAATGATGGGCACCAGACCTCTGAGTGATGTCCTCTGTGACCGGATTTTAAGAGGTAGGTGGTGTCCCTGCAGAGACCCTCACACCAGTCCTTTTAAGATAGCAAAAGCTTCATTTGTTGAAGTTTTTTGTCATATGATCGAACAAGCGCTTTCGGGACTGCACAGGGTCCCTTCATCAGGCTTTAGCATTGACTGTTTAGTGACTGTTTTTAAATTTAGGCAGTTTCTCGCTTGCACGCGCCAAGCGGCGTGCGCGAGTGGGCAGACCTGGCAGGACGTTTAAATACGCCACCTCAGATGCCAGTCAATGGTAAAGCCTGATGAAGTATCGGTCCCCAAAGCGCTTGTTTGGTCATATGACAAAAAACTTCAATAAATGAAGCTTTTGCTATCTCAGGCCCCGTTCACACTGAGCGAGCGGCTATTTACCGCGCGATATCGCTCTCCAATGCTTGGCAATGGGGCAAAGGGTCCTGCTGTCGCGTGTCGTGCGTCGCTACAGCAGGACCCTTTTTGGAGTGGATTTTGCCGCTAGCTTGCTCAATGCAAGCATTTGCGCGATATCGCGCAAAATGCAAATTGCGCGATTTGCAAATTGCGCAGTGTGAATAGGGCCGTAAAAGGACTGGTGTGCTGGTGACATTTCCCTCTCACGAAAGTTTGGGCTTAGGTGCTGGCTACCTCCAGGTCCCCTAACAGGTAGCCACAGATGCGGAAAAGGATTGATGCCAGGTAACGGGGAAATGGATCATGAGAGGGGCACAAGACATGGGGAAGCTAGAGACTGCAAGTTTAGAGATAATGCAGCAGGGGCTCAGACTCTGGATGCAGGTGGAATGCAGCGGAAACTGATATAGAGACAGATGGTACAGTGGAGACTGCGTGGGCAGTGGAGGTGCAGAAGAAACTGAATGCTGCTAGGGTGCAGCAGAGGTTGCCGATACAGCAGAGATGCAGCAGAGTCTGAGGGAGTAGCAGAGGTGCGGCACAGACTGTGGATGCTGCTGGGATGCAGCAGAGGCTGTGGGTGGAATTGAGGTGCAGCAGTGACTGTTAATGCTGCTGGTGTGCAAAGGATATGCAGTAGAGTCTGTGAGAGTAGCAGAGGTGCAGCACAGACTGTGAATGCTGCTGGGCTATAATGGAGGTTGTCTATGCAATCGAGGTGCAGCAGAGACTGTGAATGCTAACAGAGCTGAAGTGGGGCAGTGGGTGCAGCAGGGATGTATTAGAGTCTGTGGGTGTAGCTGTGATGCAATGTGGCTGTCTGTGTAACTGTGATGCAGCTGAGACTGCAGACGACATTCTGGTGCAATGGAGATGCAGCAGAGTCTGTGCATGTAGGAGAGGTGTTGATGGTGTAAAGAGATAAAACAGAATCTGTGAGTTTAGCGGAGGTATAACGGGCTGCAGTGGTGATGCAATAGAGACACAGCAGTTTACATAGAAAATACAGTCATGTGACACATGTAAAAGTAGTCACTCGCACACCAAGGTCCAATGCATCAATCCGTCCTTTTATTGACGTCAGATACACATGGCATCATAGTACTTGGGATGCCATGTGTATCTGCGTCAATAAAAGGACGGACGTAGCTTCGACTGACCCTTCGACTCACTTCGGCTGCCCGTACAGCAGTAGTCACAGCTGAAGCGGGGAGCACGTTCTGCCGAAGCCGACCATTCTTCACGCAAATGACAGCAGCTGGGCGGAGCCAACCGTGATATCAATGGCAGACCAGCATCCTCAGGGTATTTGAGCACACTGGGCTGTCATTGAATTAAATGGCAACAACCGGACTTCGCCCAATTGTTTCGATTTGTCTGTGACCTGCAAGAAGACTCTGACAGGTGCCGGACAAATGTAAACAGTTGGGCGGAGCTAACAGTGATATGACCACTAGCTCCGCCCAATTGTTTATATTGTCAGATTCTTCATTCTGCAGTGGATCATGCAGTCGGGTCGGCAGACGTCCGGATTTTTTTTTTTATGAGTCGTTATCGTGGACAACGCTGGACGTCGTGCTCGACCCCTGGAATAGGTCGTTGGATCAATTTTGGGGGGGGGGTTTTATTAGTAAAGGAATTGTCAAAACGTTTTGTTGTGTTTTGTGATTTTTTCAAAAAGTCTGGTCTCTTTGTTTATATTTTTATTTAACCGCTTAGTGAATGGGTAGGGGTACAAGTACTGGAGATCAGCAAATGGATGTCCGCCAACATCCTCGATGCTAGTCTTAGGCCTGCAGGAGGGGTTAAAGAGCCCGGGAATTACGAATTACAGCAGGGGGGGGAGGGGGTTAGGTAGGGGGCACGTGTTTTAGAGCCCCTGGAAGTGATCAGGCTCCTTTACAGCCACTTAAATCACTTTTACTGTATAGCCAACAGCCGCACTTGCACATGTAAACAGACTCCCGGCTGTTGCCGACATATGGCATACATCACTGGCAGCGAAAGGGGTAAAACAAAGTGCACTTATATGTTTTACCCCTTTGCCCAAAGCTAACCGATCCCCCCCTCCACAGATGTATACTTACTGAGATTGTGTGGCCTCCGTTGTTTGTTTATATCCAAAGCCGCAAGCACTCTCTCTTCTGGCCCTGCAGGAGCATTACAGTCCCATAGACTTTTAGGGGGCTCGTCTACTGGTCAGGAGATGAAGGTAGAAGGACCCCATAGGCTTCTTAATTAATAATTATCATTTGTCAAAAAAGTAATTACCCTCATCATTTCCAAATAAAAAACTTCAATCAGTTACTCAATTTGTTCAAAAATAAAATGAAAAAAAAATATCTTTATATATAGTATATGTTGGGGTCTGGCCTATGGATGACTTGGAAGAAAAATGTAGAAATGTTCACTTTCAGCACTATTGAGTCCTAATGTCTTGTCAATTAGGCAATAGAGGGGTTGAGGGGGGTACCATTAATCCAAAATGTGAAGAGGAAAAAGAACAAGAATATCATCCAGATAGATTATTACAAAACCATCCAGGAAATCATGGAATACATTAATGAAATGCTGGATGCCTAAAATTAATTATCCCCATAGCAAGAGCAATACATACCGCTTATCCCCTCCATGTATACAAACTAGATTGTCAACACCACAAAAATTAATTTAAGCAGCATATCCTTGGATTACTGACAATAGATAACATCTTTCATCGTTATCTTATATCATGATTGTACGCACAAGATTGTGGGGTAAGTATAAGTAGCATGCCTGATATATAAAGATTTTCTTGTTTACTTCATATTGAAGTTTTGCACATAATATTTGCACAATGATTGTATTTTTATTTATTTTGTTTATTAATTGCATTGGGCACTGTTTTAAATCAGTTTACTTATCAATAGTGATATTTAAACAGATCCTAGTTATTCTGACATTCGATTGTTGTATGAGCGATTTATCCCTTGCTGAGACCTCTATGCCTGGCCTGTATAAGTAGATGTAATCACTGCGGACAATCCTTATCAGATAGCTGAACTTACCAAATACCTTTTCCATCCACAAAGTACTTAATTCCATGCAGCAGGCTACAGCAGACAACAGGATACAGCAGATAAATGAATAGATGGTATTTAAAGGAGGTCAAATATGATAATGTTTCCAGGCATGCAATGCAGATTAACATGTGGTCCTGTTACCTCCAGCCATGACACTAGGAAATGACTATTGAAGAAGAAGGCTGGAACATTACATACAAGGGTAAATACATCATAGATGGGAGGGAACACAGAAAACATGTGCAATAAGCAAAGTATAATAACTAAAATGACCACAAGATGGCAGCACATGAATCAACTATAATACTGCTCACAATATATGGCATAAGGAAAATAGCTATATAAATTCTCATCTCACGTTAATGTGAATATTAACCATCACTATGAATTACCATATTCTATGCAACCGCTGTGGCAGCACACTAGTGATTTTTATTTCTCAAAGGTTTTAGTGCAGACTTTTTACATACAAATACCTGTTGATTTTGCCAGAAATATAGTGTTCTTGTAGCTTCCTGTAAATTGAAATCTCAAACAATTATCTTCCTTCCAACCTATCTTCTGTAAACTACAAACCCCCCATTTCAATGAAATGAGGAGAGCAGTAAGAGTATGTAGTACAAACCAGGACAGAAGCCTAGGTGCTCCTCCATAAATACAAGGTGATGAGTAAGCATTGTCACACTAGGACAGGAAGTGTCTTACTGGCAGCATAGCCTCTGGAACACTAGTATGTAAACAGTCATCACCAGTTGTTTAAAATGCTGACAGCGAGAAAGGACATTTTAAAATGCCCACCCACATTCGAGAGTGACCCGTCCAGGCTGTTTAATTACAACAGCCGGACGGGAAATAGTTCTCTATGGCGTTGTTTGCTTGCATTGATAATTTCCCTGTGAGTTAATATGAGGAACAAAGGAGGTCCAAGAAAAAGTGGGAGATACAGGTAATGAGTGTAATTTTAGTCAACATCTGACACCTAATGGCAACCTGAGAGTAGGACTAATTGCAATAGATCATTATAGATTCCCCCGGCTGTATATGATAGGAAAGTGACTATATAAGGAGTGCATGGTGAGCTCAGTGTGTACCCTTTGAAGATGTCTATGTCATCAAGCTGTCATCTGAAAGTCAGTAGTCAGGGGCAGAACTACCGCCCCTGACTACCGTGCCTGGGGGGGCCCAGTAGACCCAGACACAATACCAGTGGCAGGATAGGGCAAGAGATGGTGTACTGCAGGCACACTGTGAGACAGCATTTCTGCATAAAGTATTGCTGGGAGTTGTAGTCATCTATAGCTGGTGCCATTCTGCATTTGCGCTGTGTAGAATGGCATCCGCTATAGAGGACTACAACTCCCAGCAATACTTTATACAGAATGGTAACAGCTGTAGAAGATTACAACTTCCAGCAATACTTTATATGACAAAGCAGAATGACAAAGGATATAGATGATATTCTACATTGCTGTATAAAATATTGGTTGTGGGGGGATGTGAGGGGAGGGAGTGGGGGATAGTTTCGGGATATTTCAAGCTCATTTATTGTGCACTGCTTAATTTCTATTATTATTACTACATTGTAATATACTGTATAATGAAATAATGATGCAAGTCACCATAATGCAGAATCAGTGGGAGCCCTGAGCTTGTTTTTCTGCCCTCAAGTGGTTAGTGATGCCCTCAGGTGGTCAGTGGGGCTGTCAGATGGGCATCGCGGGCTTTGTAAGAGCCGGGGGGTTTTATGTAAGTTATTACTATTTTAAAAATAAAGTGTGGTACTGCTTTACACTATGGAGTTGTTCCATTGTGTCCCTTCTGGGCTGTGTTGTGAGGAGGGTCTGTGTTCGTTAAGTAATTAAGATGGAGTGTGAAACAAACAGGCCGTACATCGGCTTGCTTTGCCTGGCTTCGGGTCGGCCAAACATGCTCAGCATGTTCGGCCGACCCGAAGTAAGGCCTAAGCTAGCCGAAGGATCGGCCGAAGCTACGGCCGGATCCTTCGGCAGCTTCGTGAATAGACCCCTAAGATTCTGGGGACTATTTGTGGAACTTTTCTAATTTTTTGTATATATAGAAATTTTATTGAAAACATTAGCACTGAGAACACATTTGTCATTTGCAATCACTTTTACATGGAACATTTGATAGTTTGCATAACTTGGAGCACATTGTTTTGTGACCGCTTGGATGTAAAGTATTTCTGGGGATCGGGAGCACTTTGCATATGTATGTTCTTATACCTACATTTTTTCTATTCATTTATTACGGTTTATATTCACATTTGTCACATTTTAGAATGTTTGAGATTATTCACTATATATACTTATATTTTGGAGAAAGCCCAATGCAATTTTTTATTTATTTTTAAGTGAGTGTAATTTGACTCATTCTCATCGGATCATAGGTGGAAGAAGTGTTTGTAACACTGGTTGTTTTACCGAGCTCTTTTGGGAACACTGTTTGATCTGAAAAGTACAGGACACGGTGGATAATTCGATTTTTGGGGCTTAATTGCACTCATTATTATACATACAGTATACTTTAAGGCCTTGGTTCTCAACTGGTGGGTCATGACCCAAAAGTGGGTCATGACCCCGTGTTCAATGGGTCACTGCATGCCTTCCACTTTTCCAGGTAAGAGTCTCCTCAGCCTCTTCCTAGCGCAGCACTGTTAGTTCTTGCACCAAGCAGCATTCAAAATATTCTGCCTGGCGCAGAGTGTCAACTTGAGGTGGGGTGGGATGGGGCTATGGTCGTGAGGGAGTTCCATCCATAAGTGCATTGTTTACTGCTCTCTCGAGTGCCCTGTAGAGGTGCCTGGACCAGAGTGACATTACATTCTGGCTCCCAGCACCTCTACAGGGCGTGCAAGGGAGTTGTACAAGCAATGCACATATGGATGGAGTTCCGTCACAGCACAGCAGCCACTGGACCCCAGCCTGAGGATCCACTCCAGTTCTTGTAAAATAGGAAGACTGGGTGGATCTTAAAAAAAAGAAATGAAGAATGTGTGTGAGATTGTGTCTGTGGTTGTGTGAGTCTGTCAGTGTTGTTGAGGGCCCGTTCACACTAGTAAAGTGTGTTAATCTCATAGTCCCATTCGATTAATGCACTGCACCACACAATTCCACCTACTTTGCATTCTGGTGGGGAGGTGCGTTGCGTTGCCCTTCATTTGAATGGTACCCTAAACGCACCTCCCACTCACAGTTTGATCGCCCACACCGGAACGGGTGGTACGGCAATGTCATGCGTTCCATTGCAGTGTGACTTGGGTCGCACCTTAATGACCAAGAACAAATGTGGGACCTGAGGTTACACGGGCTGAGAACCACTGCTTTAAGGGATCTAATTTTGGCACAATTTTCTATTTTTGTGTGTATAGTGTAGATGTTGTATGGATTTATTTTGGAATGCTGTATGAATTTTTGTAACTTTTGCATATATGGCATGGTGGATAAAAACACTCACCTTCCCTAATTGCACAAACTAAGTCTTTGATGTAGTAAGGTGCACTTCCCTTTCCACACCTTTTGTTGTTTGTGACGTATCTTCAAACCAACCTCCCCTGCTGGCTCTAAGCAGATCCTAGCATGTAAAAGACCCTAAATCTGCTGACAAAACCTCTTTGGCATGAAGATTTAACCCACCTGTAGTTGACAAGGTGGGAAAGACATCTTTTGTCTTTCGTGGTTTCCAGTTTTAGCACATCTTCTATGCTTAGGTCAAAGAGGATGTTTACACAACATAGAATCCCTTTCTAAACCTACTGAAATAATGTTCACTTCAGATCACCCCCTGGTGTGCCTAGTGTTACAGGGAGTGATTATACTGGTTCCTTGCAAGGAGTGGTTCAGGGTTTACAAAACTTCCTATCTTTACACTGTGCCTACAAGGTGGCATCTGGCCAATCGTAGATTTCCAGGTCTTATATGAGTTTGCAAACCCAAAGTTCCACATGGTATTGGTTCGCTCAGCATTGACCTCCTTACCAGCAAGTCCCTTTGGTCTCAATAGATGTTCAGGATGCCTACCTTTAAAACAATTTCCTTTTGGTTATACAATCTTCTATAGAATAGCGATCATCAGAAATTTTTGGTACATTTGATAAACTCATCAGAAAATCTGCAAATTATGGATTCCGATTGAAATCCAGGGGGGGGAATTGAAAATCAATTCTAGCCATTTTCAAACCTAATAGGCAAGGGATTATCAAACAAACGGTATGAAGAGCTGGGCACTACCATAAGGGACATGTACTGTACCACTGCAAAAAAAGAGAAAATATACCATTCAGCAGGGAACAACTTTTTTTAATAAGGCTTAAAGGGCAACATAAACATACACAATTCCTTTAGATAACAAGCTTAGAGAATGACTTATACCTGCATGTGAAGTGGCACACCTGTAGGGTGAACACAAGCAAAAGTGACATTTTAGAAAGAAAAAAAAACAATTGCCCTTAGATAACATTTCCCTGCAGCTTAGTTTTGTTTGTACAAAATGGCACTGGGACTCCCCTAAATCCATACCAGACCCCTATCCTTGTTCTTAAGGGTCTGCTATGGATTTGGAGAGGGACTCCAGGCAAAACAAAAAAATAGTGGGGAAGACTCCTCCCCCAAAATCCATACCAAAACCCTTTTCCGAGACAGGGGTCCCCCACACAAGACAAAAAAAAGGTGGGGTCCCCCAAAAATCCATAATAGAATCTTATTTAGGCCTGCATCCTGGCTCGCCAGGAAAGGGAGGGACAGCAAGCGTGAGCCTTCCCCCCTTCTGAACCATAGCATTTCACATGACCTCATCATGGGGAGAATACCTTGTCAGGGGACAATACCTTGCCAGGGGACCCCCTTCTCCGACAAGGCAGAATGGGGGCAAGGGCCTTATCCACACATGTGGTCCTCAAGAGGACGTACAGGTCTGCAGTAGAGGATTTATCAGAATCTGGAAGGCCTTTTTAACATAATTGAAACCACCAGATACCCGCCCCCTCTCCCCCATGTGAATGTGTATTGGGCTTATAGTACCTGTGGTTACTGATTCGCAATAAATAAATAAATATTACTGTTCTATCCAAAACAAAAAAATAGTTTTGGCTTTAGTTCTATTTTAGGATAATTGCTTAGCACTACGTAGTATGAATCTTAGTATTATCAGTAAAAAATATTATTGCAAATATAATTAATTTGTTAAAGCAGAAATCAACCTTCTTGTCGTCGGAGGAAGGTGCCATCTTAGCCTCTATTTAGATCTGCAGTTGTCCTTGTGCTGCACATGTGGCCGTCTGTCACATCAGCCATTTGAGAGCTTGAAAGATAAGTTTAGAGTTCAAATATGCACACTGGCAAATGTGCCAGTTATCACCAGAGGCATGCCCTGAATGTAGCATACACTGCTCATGCAATAGTAGTATGAATGTGAAGGAAAATACTGCAGAAAACAACATAGATAATGTTTAAGAATTTAATAACATTTATTAAACATTTCTAACCAGCTTTATTTTGGGAAACAGTTTAATAGGTGGGTTTAATTCCACTTTCAGGGCTACATTTGAGTGCCATTTTTAGTATGATAGTCTTCAATAAGTGTGCTATAACTACACAACGCACTAGATGGCGAGCTTACACTGCAAAACTTACCCTGCTACTTGCTCATGACATGCATTCTGCAAATAAAGTTTTACTGTTGCTCAATTGAATTTGTTTCAAAGTTCTGGTAACTTGTACAAACTTGTTGAAAGATAAACACAATGCAAAGTACTCTTTACAACAAGTGGCCTCTTTTAAGAATCCTGTATGAAGCACAATAGCACACATTTGCACATGCTAAGTGCAGCCAATGAGCTTTGTAATATCCCCTTGCTTCTAAGAGCTAACACAGTTATGTATGCTTGAGACTCTCTATATATCCCATGCCACTTTTATATCTTATATCTATCACACTGATGGCCAGACTGACATCACAAGCAGCCTCAGACACAGACAGGATGCACCCAGGTCCATATACTGTCTGCGTGCGTAAGTCAAAACTTGGAACTGCAGAAAGCAGCATGTGAGGGCACACAGCTCCTGCATCTACATTTAGTTAAATGAGCTGCCCATTCCCGCAGCTCCGGGCGCATCATCAACCACTCCTTTGTGCTGTATGGAACAACTAGCCTCGTGTGAATGAGGACAAAAGTTCACCAACTCATCATAGCACCCAAGTGTCCCTATTTTAGAGGGACTGTCCCTCTTTAGAACCAAATCTCTCTGTCCCCCTTTCTCTCTCAGTTGTCCTCCTTTTTTGATCAAAATCCTTTAGGTCTCATGCACACGTCGTTGAAAAAGCATCCATCCAGGTACGTTTGGAGCACCTTTCTGCACGTACCTAGACTCATGTTAATGCTTTTCTATGACTGAATGCACACCTAGACATTCAGCAGCATCTAGGTTCATTCAGTCTAGAAGCGTTTACTCAAAATAGTAATTTCTGCGTCCTGAGGCTGTTTAGCCCAACTGTATGCAGATAAATGCGCCTAAATGCATCTAAGCCCAGCAACAACTAAACACAGGGAAAAGCGATCTGGGAAGCATAAAGTTGTTTATACTTAGAAGATAACTTCTCTTGTGTTTAAACGCAGCTGTCTCGTGTGCATGAGACCTTAAAGGAGAACTATGGGGTCAGTGTTTTTCCCCATAGTTCTCCTTAGGGTAACATAATCGATCCCACCATCCCCCTGCACAGACACATACTTACTTGGTTCTGAAAGGCCCGGCATCTGTTTACATATTGTAGTGAAAGTTTCCCTCTCCTGGCCGCACCTATGCAGAACATTCCTGTTGACCTCTATGGTGCCATCTCCTGGCTGGGAAACAGAGGTAGATGGGCCCCATAGAAGTCATTGTAAATGTACTGTGCAGGACTGGAGGGGGTGACTTTAACCACACGATGTAAACAAACAATGACGTCCGGGACTGTCGGAGCTCATCTTAAAGGGGCTAAAAGGATAGGTGCACTTTGTTTTAACAATAATAAATCAAACCAAGCATCTTAATATATTTGAACGGGACTCTTTGTGCTTTATTGCTCCACTAAGCTAGACAATGTTTAGTCAAATGTATATAAATAGTGCTGTTTTTTATTGCCAGTCTATCGCTGGACGTCTAGCATATAGTATTTTTACCCCTGGTATCTTTGCATACATACCATAATCAGACATCTCAACTTTCCCGGACATTTCGGGAGTCTCCTGCTATAAGATAGAGGCTCCTGGATGCCCAGGAGAAAAACATTTTCTCCCGGAAAGGTTTACTCTGCTCTATCTAGCAGAGTAAACCTTTCCCTGCTATCTGTTTTTTTGTTTGGGTTGAGGTTTTTTTTAATATTATTATTATTCTGATGGCAACAGGTGTCAGAATACAAAAAAAACAGCAGATAGCAAGGGAAGCATTAGCTTATCTGCTATCTGCCATCATTTCAGGGAGATGTCCTTCCCCCTTATTTATAATAACTTTTTTCAGGTTGGGATGCCTGCGTAGTCATCTGTTTTTGTTACAGTGCAAGCAATATTTAAGTAAACAAAATAAATCTTAAGGTATATAGCTGTTTTTTAAAGGCTTTGTAAAACATCACTTTGCTTGGAGACAATATAAACGATAAATAGGTTTACAAAGGAATTAAAAGAGCATTGCATACAGTATCACCAGTGATTAGTGAAATAGTAAAACGCTCTGCTTGGTAGGCATACTTTCACAAAGGATTAAGCTATTTATTTGTTGTGCTCCTCTAACAAGCATTTCATAGCTTTGACCTTTCCATTCAACCCCCATAAAGGTTCACACTGCTCACTTGGTAGAATGGACTGTTGACTGGCATCGCATCTCAAATCCTGCGCAGCTGTTTGGGGATTTTTAGATTTGGTCACTTGCACACTCATGTTTCAGATGAATTGCCAACATAACTGTAAGGGGTGGTTACTAAAACCAAACCTTAGGCAAGCCTCCCACCTGGCTCCTCAAAGATTGAGATGTTCAGACAGTTAAGCTGGGACTGGAATTTGGGGAATCCGTAGTACTGAAGTCATGTTAGCATTTTTACAACTATTAGATGGAAGTATGTTACTGGCTTGATTTAAAAGTTGTGACCTATTTCTAATCATTATTGTTATATTCAATGAACAAAGTCATAAATGGGCTAACCTCCTGTCTGTTATGACAAAATAATCCACTATTAAAGGCGTCCTAGCACCTTAAAAATAAGGTGCACTTTTTTTTAGTTTGCCCTCCTCTTCCTTCTTGCTGAAACACTAAATAAAAATTAAAAAAGTGAAAAAACCTATATAATATATTCACCTTTCCACAGGCTTCTGTCCATAGTGCCTAGGCCAGGGGGCATCATCCTTCAGTGGTTCCTCTGGCGAGATCGAGTAGCCCAAAACTCACTGAGAAGATAATACTCAGAATACTAAGCATTTCTCAGGGTCTTATAGGCAGAATAAAATCATCACTCCATACACTACAGAAGCTGGAGAAAGGGAAAGTATATTATCTCACTTTTTCCCCTTAGGCTCCATTCAAACGGGGGTTAAGGCTGCAGCTGTGGATACTTGTAGCAAGAAGCTGTGGATTTTTGCGGCTGGAATACCAGGTGTGTCCGTACCGCTGTGCACATTCAAGTTAATAACAGGGATACCATATACTATGCACCAAAATCCCATCGAAACATGCAAATGCATTTCTAAGCCTATAAATGATTTTGTTAATTACAGGATAGGACACCAAAAACAGCAGTGAGTGAATAGCCCGAATGCCGCTCGGCTATTCTGCTCGCTACCTCCAAAGTAACGAGCAGAATAGAAAAAAAAACGTAAATAAATGAAAAAAAAATGCTTAAAAATTATTTAAATCAATGTAAAAAAAATTGGAAAATTTAAAAAAGTTAAGAAAAAAATAAAAGAAATTATAAAGAAAAGAAAAAAAACAGCGTGGGGTCCCACTCAAAAACATTTTAGGTCTGGTAGGAAAGTTAGGAGGGACCCCATGTAAAAAAAAAGAAAAAAAAGCGTGGGGTTCCCCCCAAAAGTCATACCAGACCCTCTAGGTCTGGTAGGAATTTTAGGAGAGACCCCAAGTTAGAATTTAAAAAAAAAGTGTGTGGGGTTCCCCCATAAAGTCATACCAGGCCCTTAAGATCTGGAAGGAATTTTAAAGGAGGAACCCGACCCCCAAAAATGGGTGAAAAAGGAAGTGGGTTCCCCCATAAAATTTCATATCAGACCCTTGATCTGAGCACAGGCCTGGCAGGGCAGGAAAGGAGATAGGAAGAGCGAGCGCCATACCAGGCCACATGCCCTCGGCACTGGGAGGGTGCTTTTCCAGGGTCGCCCCTGGAAAATCATCTTGTCCCTGTGCCGATGGGTACAAGGGCATCTTCCCCACTAGACCTGGGACGTTGGTTGTGGAGGTGCAGATGCCCCCCCTTGTAGCCCTACCCAATAACTAAAGGGTTAAATTAAATGTTTAAAAAAGACGCCAGTTTAAAACAAAATTCCTTTAATTGAAAAAAAACAAGTCTTTTATTTTAAAAACAGCCTAAAAAATTGATCCACAGACGTAATCCATTGTCAATCACAACGTCCAGCGTTGTCCACGAAAATGTTTAAAACGACGCACGCCGACCCGACCGCCCGCAACGAACTCCCGCCGCATAATGAAGCAATTGACAGATGCCGCCCAACTGTTTCCTATTGGCCGGCAACTGCCAGAGTTTTCTAGCAAGTCCTGGGAAATGAAAAAAAAAACTGGGCAGAGCCGGCCGTGAAGTCACGGCCAGCTCCGCCCAGTTGTTATTGTTTAATGACAGATCAGTGTCCCCAGGTCATTTGGGGATGCTGATGTGTCATTACAACTGGGTGGAGCAAGCCGTGAGATCCTGGCTGGCTCTGCCCAGCTGTCATCAGCTTGGAGAAAGGTCATCTCCACACTTCGGGTGTAACTTTAGCTGCTGTACAGGTTATTATGAATAGCCCGTACAGCAGCCCTTCGGTTTGACTGAACCGAAGGGCTCGGATGGCCGAAGCGAGCCGAAGGATCAGTTGAAGCTATGGCTGGATCCCTCAGCTCATTAGTGAATAACCCTCTAAATGTTTTGGTGAATCTCACATTCACTGCTTTATAAATATACACCTTAGCTTTTGGGATTTTATTTGATTACATTTGTGAAATATTTATAAATCCATCAATAAATATGTAATATATAGAGTATGCTATATTATTTCCGTATTTCAGGTGTATATATTTATCCCTTTTATATGTATATACTGTATACTTTGAATTATATTAATTAGCAGTGCTAATTTAGTTGGCTAAAATGTTTTCTCATAGTTTTTGTCAGCTGCATGTTTTCACTGATGAAAACTAAATAAAAGTCGATAGGGCTAAAACTAAGACAAAAATACTTTGCAATTTTCTCTACTGGTGATTTAGTTGTCAAAACTAAACTAAAACTAAAAGAATTCAGATTACTAAAATGCGACTAAAACTAAAATGCGTATTTTAGTCATCTGAATTCTTTTAGTTTTAGTTTCGTTTTGTCAACTAAATCTCCAGTCGAGAAAATGGCAAAAGTGTATTTAAAAAAAAATACAAGCAGTGTAAGCACCTGAATTTAACTTGGCATCAGCCTATCGCAATCCCATGTACAGAAGAGCTCAAACTGGGAAGAGAGGGCAGGATAGGGAGCCTGTCGGCTATTCTTCAGTGCTTATATGCTAACAAGGAACATGCTAATAGGTGGAGAGAGCATAGTGACAGAGAAAGAAGCTCACCAGTCAATTGTTTTTGCGTTCACTGTTCAGTGAGGGAGGATAAACAAGACCTATAAGTGTAACTTAAGTGCAGCAGAGAAAATAAGTTCTTCTGCCCTACCAAACAGGGCTGTGCTGTGTAGCAGAGCTGTCTAATGAGGCAAGCCATACCAGTACAGACAATGCAAATGAGGCATCTTCTCTCTGCCTGTTGCAATCCCTATTATTGTTTTTAGGTATTCATGGTCTATCGACAGGTAGCGGGGTCTTCCCTTACCCCTTCCCACACTCCTGCCCGTCCCAATACAGGTGATAATAAGATTCATCTCCCTGCTCATATAGGTTCCTATCTGCATTTGGGTCGAAAGGGGAATATTGTTTTTCAGTTTGGTTACCTTTACACTGTAACCTGTCACATGTACGATCTTAATCACCTGTCTGTTTGGTCTTTTTTTTTTGATAACTATGTTTATTAAAAATTGCTCCTCAATAAAAACCTATTATGTCAAAAAAAAAATTTCGAAGGTATCAGAGTGGCAAACTGCTACCTTGCTTTTGGACACATTCTGCCTTAATCTGTGGATGGGGGCAAAGAAGAACGCTTCAAAATTAATGCATACAGATCATAGAGGAAAATATTAAATGTTGGAGACAGAAAAAAAGAAAGGAAAAAAGTCTCATCAACAACAGTGGAACACACTCCTATGACAAGCCAAAATACTAGTGCCTTGGAGTAAGTAATCCAACATTATCATCTGTGAAAAGCCCCATATCAAAATGATTAACATAAAAACAAGGATACCCTTCAATGGGTAACGCAGGATTGACTCAAAGCATGTGGATTATACCAAGAGCGGCAATCCAGAAGAGTCAAAACCCTTTAATAATTTTAAAGGTACAAAAATACCCTTTCATCAGGGCTTAAAGATATGAAAAGCTTACATGAACTCATGGAAAACTCTTTAACATAACAGTCTTTCCTTCACTCCACCACTCCACCATTTCAGCTCAGCTGGTCCATCACATATACAACACTTGTGCTTGTTGTCAAAGGGTGAGTTTTAGGTCTATTTTAAGTGGAGTGGGGTAAGGTTAGGGAGATGTCCCAACACTTAAGTAGAGCTGTGAGATGCAAAAGTCTTGTTCTGTTACTTGTCACTGACTTATGCGTATGTATATTCCTGCAGAGAACATACTGGATGGAGCCTGTGGCGATAAGAGTTTGGTTGAAATTCCCACTAAGGTCCCAGACAGCTTTAGAAATGGAGATTTCAAGCCATTTTACATGCCACCAAAAATAAACATATCCATTTTCCATGATGTCTGTTGGTAATGATCATTATCACATATTTTAAATGAGTTGGTAATGGTGGTTTAGCAAGGGGAGGTGGAACAGCCAAAAAGCATGGTGTGAACTGCGCCAAATGTATGTTATAGATGCCAAGGATTAAGAATTAGCAAATAAACAAAACCTATTATTACCTTTTTCTGTCTGTTGAATTGCTATGTCCCTTGGAGAATGGAAGAAAAACCTGGGACACAATAGATGTCAGTTGCCACCTGTTGAATAACATTTCTCAAATTCAGCCACAAACAGTTGGGAAGGACAGCGGAGTGTAGGACCTTTCATGGTACAGGGAGCAGCTGCAATAACCCCTTAAATCACACACTGTTTACACAAATGTTGGAACTGCTGTAATCAGATCTATATTAGTCCCTGTTGTTGCCAAACCTGCCTTTAACTCATTTTGTTCATTCTCATATACATTTTCTTTGCTTTGTTAACACAATTTGAAATGCATATAAATGCATGAGGGGTTAAACACCGTTCTGCTCAATCAAAGCATTTTCATCTTTATGTATTACATGTCAAAGCATTGTTCATCAAAATGTTATATGCATAGAAATGGATGGTGAAAAATCATGTCATGAGAGTTTACTGTGTTTGTTTGTTTTTTAAAACAAGGGGGGGAAAATGGTTGCAGGAAATTACCTCAGGAGCATAATTTTCTTTAAAACAAAATAACATTTGTTAAATGCACATAAAATACAATAAAATGCATTACATGCACACTAACGTGCATTCTAAAGGCAGCGGTCGCCAACCTTTCGGACTACATGGACCACTAAATTCATCATTTTAAATCCCACAGACCACTAATGTGAATTTCTTAAAAATATATATACAGTATATATGTATATATATACTGTCATGTTGATCAGTATTGCTTCTGACCTGAAGAAGAGAGGTTCACTCTCGAAAGCTTGTCTTTTATATATTTTGTTAGTCCAATAAAAAAAGTATCATTGCACACTGCAATACTGCGTTTTTGTCTTTTTTGACATCTTATATATATATAATCTATTTCCTGCAGCCTGCTCAGTCCGGAGACTGACGAGATGCCCCGCCTCCTGCAGAGCCCGCACTGTACTGAGAGCTGCGCATTCCTTGTGACAGCCGCTGCTTGATTCAGTGAGAGGCAGCCCCGAGCCTCCATGCTGCTTCAATGACAGCCCAGCCTGCACAGCATCAGAGGGGCCCGGGGACCACCACAAAGTGCATTAAATTGCAGATGTTTATAAAGATTATGAATGCAACCTTTAATATGTATGTCATTGTTACACTAATAATAGAGAATACATCTCTAAACACAAGGTCTAGTTCCGTAATAAACGTATAGCATATATAATCTAAGAATATGAGGGGGTGGGGGAATAGGTATATTTATTATTTGCTGATTTCAGGAAATGTTGTTTATCTTTCTCATTTATATTGCACTCACATATTCTGCAGTGTTTTACAGAAAAAATTAAGATTTTCAAAAAGTGAACATTTTCTATATTATAGAGAACAGCTGTAAATGACAAATTGTTGCTATGCAGTACTCTGCAAAATGTTATCTTTTGATTGGAATTCCTCCTGAAAAATTGCACTTCCTGGTATGTTAGGGGTGCCTCGGCACTCCTGTGCCTAGAGCCTAATAGCAGTATATTTGCAGTGGGAGGCCAAAGCTATGGCTCTGACTGCTAGTCTCAGGAGATGTATAGTGCTGATGCCATTGTTCGATCCTTCTCCTCTCTGGAGGCTCTGACACGAGGAAGCAAAGCCCTACCTCTACCTACATGGCATGGCATGATAAGTCAGTAATAGGTAATACAATTGAGTAGTCCTTTGCCCTCTGCCTGTTTTTGGGCACAGCTTCCAGAGTTTTGTTCCTCTTTACCATTCACAATCAGCCCTTTCCCATATAATAAGCGTACAGTCTAAAATCCCAACCACAGGCACATACATGCATGCAGTAAGGCTGATCTAAATGTAAGCCAATTTACCTACCTGTGTGTCTGCGTGTGGGAGAAATCCATGGTACTTGGAGCACATATGGCTAAGCATACAAACTCCATGCAGATAGTGATTGGTGCTTGGTTTTTGTAAATTAGATAAGACAAACTGTACGTTACAAGTGCATGTAAAGCAAATGGTTATGGCCCCAGTGAGTTTCCTCTTTCTAAAGACTTCCTTTACTTCCTGTCCCAGATACATAGCAGGGAGCAAAATAAGTTCTCACCAAAGCAATGGGATATCCCCTCTCAGATGGCTGTCATCAGAACAATTTATCCCCTTTGTAAGATGTTTTCCTTACCCCCTGTTCCCCATGTGAGCCCAAACATTTTGGATTTTCCGTCACTTTCTGTAATTGATACAAAAGGGGCTATTCACAAAGGAGCCGAACGATCCAGCCGTAGCTTCGGCTGATCCTTTGGCTCTCTTCGGCTGCCGGAGCCCTCGGTTCAGCCGAACCAAAGGGCTGCTGTACGGGCTATTCACTATAGCCATACAGCAGCCGAAGGCATTTGCTTCGGCTCGACCGCCCTTACGCCCTGCAAATGACAGCTGGGTGGAGCCAGCTGTATTCTCATGGCTGACTCCGCCCAGTTGTAATGACAGATCAGCGTCCCCAAATGACCTGGGGACGCTGAACTGTCATTAAACAACAACAACAACTGGGCGAAGCCGGCCGGCTCCGCCCAGTTGTTATTCATTGGCAGGGACCTGTTAGAAGATCTAGCAGGTGCCGGCCAATAGGAAACAGTTGTGCGGAGCTAGCTTTAACTGCTAGCTTCGCCAAATTGTTTTTTTTATTATTTTTTCTCTTTTTAAAAAAACCTTTATTTTTTTTATTTAACTATTTGTTTACATTTTAAAAATCTTTTTTTCAACTTTTTTCTTTTTGATTGATTTTCTATTCTGCTCGGTACCACGGAGGTACCGAGCAGAATAGCCGAGCCGAATGCTGTTCAGCCCCTATGTGAATAGGGACGAACGGCAGCTACTGAGCTGCCGGAGCTTCGGCTCAACCGATCCAGATCCTTTGGCTCAGCCAATCCTTCTGCACTGCGGCTCAGCCGAACATGCTCTGCACCGAAGTGCAGCCAAAGGCAGCCGATGTATGGCGGAATTCAGCCAATGTACGGTTGAAATCAGCCGTACTGAGCAGAAGTGAATAGCTGAACAGTGTTCAGCTCACTTCACTTCGGCTGGGTCATTCACTTGGCTGCCTTCGGCAGCTTTATGAATAACCCCCAAAGTTTACTAGAACTAATATTAAATGTAAAAATCAATAGGGAAACCTGTTCTGTTTTAATGACACAGATAGAAATAAAAACCTGAGGTTCTAACCCTTCCCCACGAGTGTTGGCTTTGCATTTACTTTAATGAGGTACAGAGTAAAAAAAGGCCTCCTGATGCCTACACAGCGGACATTGGACACAGTGTATAGCCCACAGGTTCCATGGGAGCACTGACCTCAGTTCTTATGATACTGTATCCTTTTATTTTTGTCCTGTAATAAAAAGATTGGCAGGGGGTTACAGGAGGAGATAAAACTATTATGTACACAGACAAGAAATGCTTTAACTTGTCCCTTTGAAGGTAGTTGGACAGTTCCTACATATTGTAAACACACATTTGCATTTGAGAAATAGATGGGAATAAAAATGGGTTTAGTTCCCAAAAACTCCTGCAATACACTTGTTGATTCCAGCCAGTAGTTTGAAGTCAAATAAATAGCTTCATTAGTCAACCACATAAAATGTAAACCGTTACATTCAAATCATTAGCTTTTTGTTTATGCTGTTATGTCATTAGAAAAAAATGACTGCTGTGTGTTTCCTGAACATGAAAAACCATTCAGAGTTATGCTAATAGTGTTTTAGTTGGTTGCTGGCGTCGCCTTCTGTCCACAGTAGGATGAGTTTGTCCTTCTGCAGTCTTTCTTAATGCTAAGTGTTCTGACACTTTGGAAGCATCTTGCTTCCTCTTGAATGAAGGATTTACCCATTTCTGGGAATTTAAGTCCTGGAGATCTTCAGAGTCAAAAGCAAATAAACCTTCTTATATGCTATGTCTGACAGTAATGATCGTCAACCAGCATTAAAGACTCCAGAGTTTCATAACTGTAGAAGATTTATTTAATCTTAGAAAACAAATGTTTCCTATTGTCTCAGTTTTTCCATGATATTGTCTCATATTTGTTTACCTGGGTACAGGAGCTTCCCAAGAATATACATTTGTTCATAGGAATTACCGGTGTGTGCAAGAATTTTGTGGTGCCTACTTTTTGGTCAAGTAGTTTTAAACTCTTATATGGTTATTCACAAAAGGGTGAAGAGTTTGCAGAAGGCAGGAGAAGTGAACAATCTAGATTCTAAGACAACATAGCTGAACTGAAAAGGATAATTTTTCTTCTGCCTTCTCCAAACTCTTCACCCTGTTGTATATAACCCTGTTAATCTTTTATCAATAATGAATCCAGAGCAAACAAATATGCATTGCACAGCAAAGTATTTCTTTACATTTGTACCCAAGCACTTACAGTGATCATGTTTCCAAACAGTTCCACCTCTCTCAGCTCAACTTCCTTGAACATCCTGTCCAATACAAGATCAAAAGGGAGAGCACAGTCTCCAGTAGCTGTCCATCTACTAGGCTAGAGAAGAGAAAAGGAAAGAGGGAGAAAGGAGGAGGTAGGAGCAGGGAGCAGGAGTGTGCCTTGCCTTGCTCTGCTTGTGTGTTTGTGGAGACACACGGCTTACTAGCACACACGAGAGTGGCGCCATAGAACCCTA
Organism: Nanorana parkeri; assembly: GCF_000935625.1. Classification (NCBI taxonomy): domain Eukaryota; kingdom Metazoa; phylum Chordata; class Amphibia; order Anura; family Dicroglossidae; genus Nanorana; species Nanorana parkeri. The sequence goes on from NW_017307370.1 coordinate 526,570, forward strand.
CAAGGGAAAGGAGCCAACCTAAAACAGGATACCAGGGCCAGTGCTCACAGGAGCAGTTGATTCAGCAGGAAACTAAAAAGTTTAAACAGCTAGGAGCAGCATCCATTGTAACTGATATCTTCATCATTTGAGATGGCTTTGAAACATTTTGACTTTAATATCACTGTAAATTTTAATATGTTTAATAGTATGATGGGTTTGCTTTAAAAGAGCCAGAGTTTCAATGGAGGTCCCAGAAGTTTATAGCAAACAGATTCAGTTTAGAATTCTAGCTAAATGTCTCATTTGGAAAAAAAAGTGAAGGATATTGTTAGGCCTTTATTGCTGTCTGGTTTTTATTGTTGTGTCCTGGGTGGGAGATTTGTCCTCACTACCTGTCTTGGTTAAAGGTGGTCACTCTGTTTTCTCCCCAACAAGAATGTGATGGCAATCAAAACTAGAGAGAGATTCTTACCTATGTAAAACTAAAAAAAATAACTGCTTGGAGTTTTACTTTAGAAGTTGGAAGATCCAAAAGGGAAATGCACACAGCAAACTCCCCTTTTCAGCTAATCACTGCCTCCACTGGAAAAAAAAAGTTTTGTGAAGCTATTTCAGCAATTTTAGGGTTTTTGTACTTAGGTGTTTTGTACTTAGGAGTCTTGGTGCTGACACACACTTCTGTATTGTCTTTTTAAGCATCTAAAATGCAATATTAGAATTCTGTTTTGGAGTTGTTGCTTTTAATACACATTATATTGCTTTGGATTTCTGTAAATATAGCGTGTCCTGTTCGGCTGCGTTTGATAAGGTTATTATGTTGTGCAAGTCAATTGGGATGCAAAGTGAACGGACGAGAAAAGTAATAAACCTATGGTAAACGCATACTGAATGTACCTCAGACACAATTCAGTTTGAAAGCACCTTAGAGCATACTTCCTGTTTTACTTGCTTCTAAATCAGATGCCCATGTGTACAAGTCCTTATGGGAATTTTTTATTTCACCTGTACACTGGGAAAACCACCCACTTTTGACTTTTGGTGCAGCCAAACTTATATCATAGTCCTATTCATTCCTATGTAGAGTTAGTCTGAAGAACAAGGTTGTACTCAGAAGCTTTGTAGGAATTCATGTGATTGTAGAGTGCATACTAGGAATTACAGAGTATGGTATGTAAAATAGTATAATACAGACATCCTAAAAGCAAGATAAATACTGAAGATGTATCAGAAAGATGAAGAAAAGAAGATGAATGGAAAATTAGGACAAAGTAGGGTTGTTCACTACCTGTGAATGTAGTTATGTATGACTGTAGTTATGTATGTATGTATTTATGTTAGTGAAGGAAAAGCAGCTGAAGAAATAAACATATAGGCTGGTTTATCAGAAGATGAAAAGAGCATTTAAAGGAGACAAGCAACATCAAAAGAAGAAGAAGAAATATGAGAGATAGAGTGGGAGGTGTTATAACAGATCTGAGAGGTATCCTAAACCGTTTGAATGAATAGTAAAAAAAAAACTTTTTACTATTGATGATGCAACTAATCACAGTTATGCTACATATCCAATTTCCAGTCTGTAAGGTGTCTTATGAGACTTATTTTTCTTTTATTCTGATGTCGTATAGTGTATCCGAAAAGAGCATTACTTGCCATTCCTTGCCTGAGCTACTTTACTGCCAGCAGCATAATAAGCTCTACTTTACCCTATAGACGTTGCTCGCTAGTTGGCTGAACCATTGCAATATCTTGATTGTTATTGAGGGAGCAGAGAGTGAGTGACATCTCGCTGGTTGAGCCAGCAAGGGAGTGACACCTTAGAACAAAGTAAGTTGACTCTTAGCAATTCTGTCACTGGCGAGTTGTTGACTGTGACAAATCGCTGGTGTGACATGGGCCTTATTGCAGGTGCTTTTAGGTGGTTTCTAAATCTGAAGCCACAATACACTGAAAACAATAGGCAATTATGAGCACTAAAGCAGCCACAGAGCTGTTTTAAACTGCACAGAGAACAACTACTTCACAGGGCCCCAAGCAGCGCCATTCCTTTCAATCTAATCTAAGCCAGCATTTTACATCATACTAGTTACGGTAAATGGACCACCATCCTAAATTTGAGTTCAGCAACTAGATTTAAAATTTTTTTTTATAAAAAGGTGACAATAGCACACAACGTCTTACTTCACTACTAGCTGCTATAGAACTAACATGACTTAATTTGCATAATTGCTCTGCTACTTCAAATGCGAGCCACACCAATTTGCCATTGATGTTATTAGCAACTACTTCCAAGAACACCTTTCTCCACTTAAAGTGACAGTAAACACAGGGTGCATGGGGAACAAAAGTACCCCCCTCCAGAAAGGACAGTGTCAGCATGAATTCAAAGATGATTTGAGGATCTACAGCTGAATGATACACAAATAAGATACATTTTTGTTAATAGGGTACTTGAATGCATTTTTAAGATTTACATTTTGAGTTTAGTGTCACTTTAAATTATTTATGATAATAAGTAGACATGTGCACTGCCAAAAAATTCGTTTCGTTTCGTTTTAAATTCGGATTTGTGTTATTTAGTTTTTCAGGATTCAGGTGTGAAAGTCAATTCGGATTCGGAATTCGGATTCGGACGAAATTCGGTAGCGTTAGTACGAACGTTCGGTTCGTATTCGTTTCTTATTCGTTTCTTATTCGTTTCGTTCGCAGCAAAAGTGACATTTGAGGGGGAAAAAATATTTTTCTCCTTCTCTAATGTCACTTTGCTCCAACGAACGAAACGAATAAGAAACTAATAAGAACAGGAAACGAAACGAACGCTACCGAATTTCGGAAATGGAAATTCGGATTCGTTTGCATTCGTTATGTCTGTAATTCGGAATTCGGATACATCCGAATGTCCGAATTTACGAAAATTCGTCCGAATTTCGATTCGGAACGAAACGAATCACACATGTCTAATAATAAGCATGACTACAGCTCTGAGAAACTTCCTATGACACCATCAGCTTGATTATAGAGGAATGACTATGATAATATGAAATTTGTGTTCCATGACCTAACCTCTAACTCACCAAATATGTGTGTCTAACATAGAGCTAGAGATTGCTAATAGCTGATTTTTCATATTAATACTTTGTAGGGTAAGTATTTTTTATAGTTTTCATTTGTACATGTACTTATGTATTTATTTGTACATGTTTATTTTTTACCATCAACAACTAAATAAATGTTGACAGCGACACATTTTAAACAACCCTTCTGAAGTATAAATGTGTTGCCTTTGTGTTAGGCCCCGTTCACACTTTTCCACGTTTTAATATGCACCAAAGCATGCGCATTGCAGCACGTTCATGCAATGTGGACAAATGCGGGACGCGCTTGCAGCGCCATTGTTAATTGCACCCCTAACGAAGCAGGCAAAATGTGCATCTTGCATGTGTGCCTGCATGTTGATGTGTGACACATGCAAAAACACATGTACACAGCTTAAACTGCTGCATAAGCTTCTTTGTTGTTTGGGTAGCCTATAGAAATGATTGGGCTACCCACTGCTGATGCACGGAAAGCACGCATAACCATGAAGCACGTTCACACGTTCTGAAAGTGTGAACAGGGCCTTAGCTATGAAAGTGGTCATAAAGTGGTGTCAGACAGTAAACTATTCAGACCTGTCCAGGGTGATTTTGTTTCTATCAAGGGACATTTGGGACTTTTTAAAAGCTGCTGCCAAATTGTTCAGACAAATGACCTATGAGAGTACCCCTCCTATTAAGTGATTACATGTGCATGAGACATCTTCGTAACTAAATAAAAAATGAATGTTCTGTGCTTCAAAGCAAAATTGTGAGTAAATAATTAAATATTTGGTATACAGTATATAAACCAATGTGTTTCTCACAATAGAAAGTGTATGAATCTTCGGATATACCCCTCACACCATATAACTCCTAATGGTGTATTAATAATAATGATTAATGTCCATATGCAGTGTCCAACAGTATACTACTGTTCTACAATCTTTGAACCGATGTCAAATAGCAAATCCACAAGTGTAATAAATATCCCAAGTGGACCACACTCTTAATCCATCCACAGTGAGTAAATCTATAAAAAAAACAAGTGCACAACTTCCAGCTATCACCGCAGTGTTCACCCCTCTCGGTGGGCCACTCACCTTAAGATCAGACCTACAAATAGGTCCCAATTTGCTTAGAGAATCTCCAACTGTTCCAATCCTGTTGCTATTTTTTAATGTTCAGTCATTCTCCCATAAATATGCATCAATATGTCATCACGGCCATTTATGTAAGATAAACATAAAACAGCTAGTAACGTGAAACCGCTTAAAATTGGAAAATTCCTTTATTAAAATATTACTCACACTCAAGAAGCATCAACAATAGGAATGGTTCTGCAGGACAGCTTCCTCTCCATATCCTCTCTGTACCCTCTGTACAAAAACGGGTAACCCTGGAATCGTGTTGCTGACAGTGTAAAACTCCACTCTGCATCTGCAAAACTAAGGGCGGAGTTTTGCAGACACTGAGATTAGTGTTCCGAGGAAACAATGTCCCATTACCCTGATAGTCAGTGGAGAAGTGACCCCTTGAACTGGCGGTACTTTGGTAGTCAGTCAAGAAGTATCCTTACATTAGTGGTCACTGAAATCAATGACCTAGTACATTTGTGGTCAGTAAGAATAATGGCCCCTTACTTTGGTGATTAGTGGAAAGAGTTCCCCTACATTGGTAGTCAGTGGGAAGAATGCTCCTTAGATTAATAAACAGTGTAAAAGTCTACCTTACATTGATGGCTAGTGCAGAAGTGCCCCTCACATTGGTGCTGCTTAGTGAAGAAATATCCCCTTATATTGTTGGCCATTGGGGGTAGAGCCCACTTTTGTTGGTGGTCAGTGGGAGGAAAACTGTACCCTTAGATTGATGATCAGTGGAAAAAAATGCCTGCTACAGTGGTGGTCCCTTTACATGGATGCCCCCTTAATGACCAGCTAAAAAGATCAGTGGTGTCAATTGTTACTTATCTAATAGAAGAGAGGTTACAAACAATCCTCTTGTCCATCCCAGAAGGTATGCTGAATAACTCTGACAGCAGAATTATGCAAGCACCTTTCGGTGGGAAGTCAATACTTTTGAATGAATAACACCAATTATCATGATCTCTTGAGGCCTGAGCCATGTTCTGTTTTCTCCGTCTCACTGCATCATCAATAGAAAAAAGCCTCCTTTACCTCAGATCATTTTAAGACACTTCCTCCTGACAACCTCTACACAGCTCTTTAACTACTTTTTGCCTGATCTCCAGCCTCTAGATAAATGCCTCCATGGTGTTTATCAAGCAACCCCATAGATTTCTGTTGTGCCCTGACATCCCACCTGGACATTTTTGAACTGCGCTCCAATACTTTTCAATTCAAATGCTTAGCCCTGAATCCCTGTGTGAATGGTATTATTAGTTTATATTCACCTAGGAGTCTATTCACGAAGCAGCCGAAGGATCTAGCCGTAGCTTCGGCCGATCCTTCGGCTAGCTTCGGCCCCACGACCCCTTCGGTTCAGTAGAACCGAAGGGCTGCTGTACGGGCTTATTCACTATAGCCCGTACAGCTCCCAAACTTGGCCGAGCGGCTCATATGAACGCATATGCCTCGGCTCCGCTGAGCCGCGCTGAAAGCCGAAGCTGGCCGAGCTTGCTTCGGCCAGCCGTGATCTGGCTCCGGCCACTTGCAGAGAGATCAGCGTCCCTGGTTACCAGCTAACCAGGGACACTGATCTCCAGGCAGCCTAATTCTCCCTGGTGCTCCGGGAGTCTCCCGCTTCCGGCCGCCAAGGAGAGAAACACTGCTTTTTCTTTTGAGCCGTGTCAGAATAGAAAAAAAAAAAATTGGGCCATAGGAATGCATTGCTAGATTCCTATTGGCTATTTCAATTTGCAATAGCCAATAGCAAACTAGCATTGCACCCGCTCTCTACTGCAGTTCTCCATTAGGTCCACCGCTACTGATTGACAGCATCAGAGGGCGGGTACAATAGCTAGTTTGCTATTGGCTATTGCAAATTGAAATAGCCAATAGGAATCTAGCAATGCATTCCTATGCCCAAAAATTATTATTTTTTCTATTCTGATACGGCTCCGCATCAGAATAAAGCAAAAAAAAAGAAAAATCAGTGTTTCGCTCCTTGGCAGCCGGGAGCGGGAGACTCCCGGAGCGCCCGGGAGAGGTTTTTTTCTCTTTTTTTGACGGCAGCAGAACCGCCGGCCAATAGAAAACAGTTGGGCGGAACTGCTAGCTCCGCACAATCGTTTTCTATTTATTTATTTTTACTTTTTTTACTATTTTTCTGTTCTGCTCGGTACCACAGAGGGACCGAGTAGAACAGTCGAGCCGAATGCCGCTCAGCAGCATTCGGCTATTCACTCACTGCTGTTCGGCATCTATAAGAATAGACTGTACAGCAGCGAGTAGCCTGCCGGAGGTTCGGCTTAGCCGATCCAGATGTTGGATCGGCTGAGGCGAACTCCTTCTGCACTTCGGGTCAGCCGTACCAGCCTGAAGTGAATAGCCGAAAAGCGTTTGGCTCACTTCGCTTTAGGTCAGTCATTCACTCGGCTGCCTACGGCTGCTTAGTGAATAGACCCCATAGTTTCCCTTGAAGTTTACAAACAGTACAACTACATTTAAGCTGGGCACCCACCTTGCAACCATCGCAAGACTTTTGTCTTGTGATGGTTGTAAGATAATTAAAAAAACGTACGATCTGCCTATCTTGGACAGGCAGATCGTACTTGCAATGATCGCAAGCCCGCCCCGCTGAGGGGCGGGCTTCCGATGACCGCAATGCCAAACGGGCAGTGTGGGCTTGCGCACACCGGCCTGTCTGGCTTTTATCTTACGAACATGCTACACACCCGCCGAAAACCTTACAGTAGTAGAGGTCGCACGGTTTCCACATACCTTACAATAATCGTACGATCGCGGGATTTCCCGCGATTATCGTACGATTATCGCAAGGTGTGTGGGCACCTTTGCAAACACCTTCTGACTGCCTGCATTAACTGCCCATGTGAATCCCCCCTAGAGATGACTAACAGCACATTATACTTGACAGGTTCCCAAACCACAAGAGTTGTTTCCTTATATCATCTGCTTTATGTAAAAATATACTTTAGTCAGTGACCATAAACATGCACAACTGCAAAAGATAACACTTGTCATTGGAAGAATCGAATATCAACAAAATGCTAAGCTGTGGATTGGTATATATATGGCGGTACTAATGTGCTATTTCTGTAGTATGAGTCAGAACATGCATCTACTTGTATAACCAAAGAATCTAGTAAGACATTTAAAGAAGAATGTTAATAGTGATTCCGAACCTTTTGAATCCATATTGACTTGCTTGAATAATGAAAGTAAAAATGTATATATGAATCACAATGCTAAAGCCTTCGCAGTTATGTAGCAACAGGTGTGGCCGTTAACAACTGCTATTTTATCCATCCCCCTTGGGACTGAGTTGATCCTATTTCAACGACTTTCCTTTTCTGTGTCCCTTGATGTCTTTAATGGCAAGTAGAACCTTTTCTGCTTAGAAGCTGGTGATATTTTTGCAATCTGTGTATGCAAAAGGCTCGATTCACGAAGCTTTAACACAGGAATTAGCATCTTTATTTCATTAACGTGACTGCCATTTTCAAATCTCATTGGATTCAAATGAAAACAACTGTATTTTTTATTAAAACAGGTATCTTTATCCTAGTGTGTTGACTTTGTGATTAAATGAGAAGATTGCATAAGGCCTGACTCGTTTGTCATTGAAATATAGCTACATTGCTACACATGTGGCACGTATCCACGTACCTACCCATAGAATTTACATGGGGGTCATTTGTGAGGGGATAATTCCATAGAATGTATGAGGAATTGCAGATTATTTTTCCCAAACAAGCCTTACTGTGCCAGCCAGGGTTATCTAACATCTGAGGTCATTTGTATGGCATACATTGACTATATTGGCTAATGGCTATGTGTACAATTGTAAAAAAAAATGACTAAGGCATTTCCATCTCCACTGCATCCATTTAGAGCTGGGGCCATTTGCCATACCCATGGTTCTGCTGCACAGAACATATTAAATGCGTGTAACCCAAGACTTAATGCCTGACTTCTCTCTAGAGAAATGCCATTGTTTGCAGATTTCACAGACCTTTGTTACAGATGCTGCATAATTAACAACCTAGTCTAGTGTCAGAGGGTGATATGCAGCCTCCAATTAGTGAAAAATAAAACCAACTACATCTAATTTCTTCAGAAGTCACACATCGATATAAAATATTCTGAAAATGTATATTCAGAATAATCTGACACACCATATAGCTAAACGTAATTGGGGGAATATCAAAGCTGGGGCAGACAGAATCTGGAGCAGCTGCCCATAGTAACCAATCAACTTCTCTCTTCAGTTTGTTCAGTTAAGCTTTGAAAATAAAACATAGAAGCTGATTGGTTGCCATTGGCAACTGATCCAGATTTTGTCTGCTCTGGTTTTGATAAATTCCTTTCAGTGTACCTTCTCTGACATAATGTGGTAATTCCCTAATTACTGTTTTATAGACTTTCAGAATCTCCGAACTATAAGGATTCTGGTAAAGCAGTACAAGAGAAAAAAATGTAGTATATTGCAGCTTACCAGTCCTCAGACGTGGTAGATGAATTTATTCTCCTTTTTTCTGACTTTTTTCTTTTGGTAATCCTGGTGGTCCTGCCAGTAATACATTACCTGTTCTAATGCGACTACATGACTACAATCCCTCGCTGTACTATATGTTTGGAGGAGCAGCGTTGTCACCATAGGCCAGGAATTGTGTTAGGACTACACATGCCTTCCTCTCCATAACTATAGTGCCCGTACAGCAGCCCATTCGGTTCACCGGAACCGAAGGGCTCTGGCAGGGGAAGTGAGCCGAAGGATCAGCTGAAGCTACAACTGGATCCTTCGGCTCTATAGTGAATAACCCTTTTAGTTTTTGGTATTTTGCAAGACACTCCCTATTAGCATAGTGAACCACTTAAGCTCTCGTACCTGTAAACCCCTTCAGGGGTTTCTAAACCCTCCCATTTTTTTGCCTATATCCACTGCTAGCAAGCAGTAGATATATGCAAAAAGTTTTTTTTAACCAGTTGACATCCGCGGTGTTAAACCGCCTTCCCATCCAGGCCATTTTTCAGTATTCAGCGCTGCGGTACTTTAACTGACATTTATTCAATATTTAAGGTAAGTGCTAACATTAACATTGGGGGGAGGAGAAAAAATTTGACTTTAATGTCACTTTAAGGACAAGAGCAAAATTGACATTTCTACTAAGTTCCTGTTTATTTGGCGATAAATGTAACATTATTTAAAGAGGAACTTTACCCTTAACTTTAAAATGACAACAAAGGCACCTTTATATATGTTTAGTAATGGCAATCAGTGACCCAGAAAGCATTAAAGCTTTTGGATCAGTATCACAGCCAAAGGACCAGCAATGAGCCTTTATATTTTATCAGTACTAATTTTAATTCATTTTCCTGGTTAGCCCTCCTTCCTTTTTGATTAAAATGTCTGTATTTCTCTTACTGTTTTTTAGATGAATAATTAAAGTGTATCTAAACCCATGATTAGAAATGAATATAATGCAGCTTAACAGTTCTTAGTTGTAGTAGCTGGATTACTTTTCTTTTTTCTCAGGCAATTTTTCTTTATTTTCACCTGGTGATTCTGCCAGTACCACACTTCTTGACACCGCTCACTTATTGTACTATATCTATGAAGGAAAAGCACTGTTACCCTAGGACAAGAAGTTTGTTAGATCTGTAGAATGTCTTCTCCTCTCCTCCTTTCCATAACATGGGGGGTGTTCTGTAGTTCCGACAGCACTGAGATAACACTGCAGAGTGCACAGGAAACAGAATATCCCTGGATTTCTGGCAGGACTTTTGCACTTATTGAACAAACATACTGTAGTGTAGCCACCTGGTTCTTAGTGGGCTAATACTTAAACTTAGTTTGCTAAGGCTACATTCAGTCTGGCCGATTGTATAGTTTATACTCATCTGGTTTTCCCTAAGAATTCTGTTATTGATTGCATCTGCCTGCTGCTGGTGTAGCCTTGCCACAGAGCAGAGCAACCAATAGTGGGATTTTATGGATAGCTATGTCTCTACAGCCAATCACTAGGAGTTTCATGGCCAGTGGTGCATGCTGGGAGAGGACATAAATAACCAACCTCACCGACTCTCTCCCACGGGCCTCCTGTCTGGGGGAGGTGTGTTACATGTGTGCTGTCTGACCAGGCCTGAAGCCTGTGTTAGATTTTACAAGGTTCCATATAGATAATTGCTGGACTTTTTTTTTTGCATACTTATTTTTCTTTTTCCCATTCATCTCACAGTGGCCATTTTTTTTTAATGGCAGATTAATCCAACTTTTTTTTACTTCTTGGAACTCTGGCACATGTGACTAGGACATGTGACTAGCACATCATCTCAGGGGAGTAAAATGCCTTTCCCTGAGATCTCGCATACAAATTAGATTTTCAAGCAATGCACTGCTGATATAACCTTCCCAGGATGCATCACAAAGGCGTGGGCTACATCACTAATGCCTAAGAGGACCAGGAAGTGGAAAACCAATATTTGTAGGTTGAAGAAAAATATGTTTATTTAACTAATGAGTGTAAGATGATTTCATATCAGCATGCAGAGCTGAATGCTGATGTGATTTTTGGTGAAAGGGGGTAAAGGTCCACTTTAAGATAAAGTAACACATACATTGTTTTTTGGGGACAAAGTAGGCTTTCTTTTGATAATATTGTCTTGCAAAATGTATTTACTTTATATATAATCTGTAGACACAAATATTTAAAAAATGATGATGATATTTTTATCAGTGTTACATACTGCCATGCAAGTTTGACCGTATTGGTTAAGAAAAATCTACTAGCCTTTAGATCATTATCTAACATACGTGTCTCATCTGAAGTTTATGAATACCTTTACCTTTGGGAAGAAAAACAGGCAAAACCTTGTCATTAGCCCTAAGCACAACATGCCTTCCTTTGTTTACAAATTGACCAAATATGGTTTCACATTGTATCAAGAAAACAACAGTGCCATAATTTGAGAGTCTTGCACAACATAGTAAGAATATTTTTCAACTGGAAGCTATTGTTAAACTGTGACTCTATAACCTAAAAAATGGATCTGCTAGCATATATAAAGTGAAGGGACCTAGAAATGCCTGCACAAACCTGCAGCAACTTGCATTCCCTTCTGCTACACCCAAATGCTGGGCAGTTTTGAACTGGCAAAGCCCTGGCACTCTCAGGTGGTGATGGAGCATGATTACTGCCTCTCACCTTCTCATATCCCAATGGCACAACAAGGCAACCCATCATTATGATGGGCCAATTGGAATAGGGTGGGAACAAGAGAGTGGCAAGCTATGAAACTACCCGAGACGTACAAACAGCTTTTTTTTTATATAGTAACAAAGTCTGTTTAAGGGCCAGCCAGTCTATCCCCTCCATGCAGTTGTAACACACACAACTTCCAGTGGCCTGTTCTGTTTGGTTATCTCTGTTTCTACAGTAGATAAAACCAGAACTAACCATCTTGTCTTGAATTTTGTTGTAACTGTAGTATTGTTTTTATATTGTAAAGCACTGTGCAAACTGTAGGCGCTATATAAATCCTGTATAATAATAATAATAGCTTACTACAGCAGTGGTTATTATGCAATAGAATATTATAGATAAATAGTGATGAGATTTGGGCTCGTCGCTACCATGGGTTTGTGGCAAATCCTGCATGTTTGAAGTTTGCAGACCCAGCGGACGTATGCAGTAATTCACCTGACAGAATTCTTTCTAATCATAATTCCCAGCCTGGCCTTTAAACTTAGTTCAGCTAGAAGAGTCAATAAGGGGGCCAGCCCCCTCACTATAAAAGGGTGAGGTCACAGCAGTCATATTGACAATGTGCTTTAGCTGTGATAGCAAAAGCATTGGAAGTGCTGCTGATAAAGTGCATAGTGAGAGATTAGTGTAGGGCTTATAGGCACTGACAGGTCTGTTAAAGTGGATGTAAACCATTGCTAAATGTCATGTAGGTAGTAAAATGCTGCATATCTTGGAGAGATTTAAGGGTGGGAGGAGGTAAGGATGTTTTCTTTTTTGTGATTAGAGTGCATCAGGCAGATGTAGATATTGCATGTACTAAACTACATTGTCCTAAAGCCCAACTCTGGCTTTAGGACAAACTGTATAATAAACTAACTGGAGTTTAATAAGCTTTTGCGGTAAATTCACCTGCCATAACCAGAAATGCCTCTTTCTCCCTGCAAATCATCAGGTATATAGCAAATGTACTGTGCCCAGAGTTGGGCTTTAAGACAATACAGTATGGTACTACGAAAAAAAAATCTCACAAACTATACTAATAAATTGTTGTGCCACTGGCCAACTTCAAGTATCAAGTTGAGAGCTTGAGCTTTATATTTTTAAGAGTAAACTTTGCAACAGCTTTTAAATCTGCTGTGGCTGCTGCTTCCACTGATCAATTTGGGCCAATTTGGGCCCTACTGCTAAAAAAACAGGTGTTGCAGACATAGCTACCAAACAAGTATTTTTTTTTTTTTTGCTGCTGTATTTAAAGGAGAACTATGAGGTGAGTGATTTCCACTCATCCTCATAGTTAGAGCCGACCAGTGACAAAGAAGATGTCATAGGTCGGCTCTATCGATCGGGAAGTGAGCAGAAACATCCCGCCGATCCACTCACTTCCCGATCGTCTCCCTGCAGTGAGCGGTGACTGTCAGTCACCGCTCCCCGCAAGGATTCCCCCCTCCCCTCTCCGGTTCTCCAGCTCTGAGTGGAGGAACGAACGGGGGAAAGGGCGGGCACAGCTGGCTCTGCCTTTAGATAGGCAGAGCCAGCTGTCACTCGCGCAGCTAGGTGAATCACGACAGTATTGTCAGGATCCGTCCCGGCTGCGGCGCTCTCAGTATATCGCGGGCAATAGCCCGTGATATACTGAGCTTTGGGTCATTGGAGGAGCTTAGTGTATGTCCTCCTGTGACCCTAAAGAGAACTAGATGGAAAAACACTTATCCCATAGTTCTCTTTTAACTACCTGCTGTCCGGCCGTTGTAATTTAACGGCCGGACAGCGGCTTCTTGAGGGCGGGTGGGCGTCTTTAGAGGCGCCCGTTAGCTTGTAATATCCGGTCGGGTTTGCGGGCCCCCCCCCTCCGTCGCCGCCGCTGCTTGCGATCCCGGGCTCCACTGTTAACGGTGTAAAAATTTGTTGCAAAAAAAAATTAAAAAATTAAAAATCACATATCAAAGCCCCCACACGCAAACATGCGTCAAGCCCGCCTACGTGCGAAAACGTCGATTACATCCATTGTGCCGCACATTTTACATATCGCGAACGTCGGAATGAGCGCAAAAATTCTAGGGTCATCAATCACTGATAACACTAAACTGATGAGCGGTAAAAGCTTTTAAAGCGTCGGCTATGGTCAATTTTGAGTATGGCAGTTTTTTGCGATTTAACGGGTGCGCGCAATTTTAAAGCTTGACATGTTTGGTGTCTATTTACCCGAAGTGACCCCGTCTTTTATATTTTACCAAAAAATTGGGTAATAATAAATTTTTTATAACATAACGTAGGGAGAACAGGTTTTTTTTCAACATTTTCGGTACTTTTTTTATTATACAGTAAAAAAAAAAAAACCTGTAGTGGTGATTAAATACCACCAAAAGAAAGCTCTATCTGTCCCCAAAAAATGGTATAAGATTCATTTCAGTACAGCGTTGCATGACGGAATAAATGTCAGTCAAAGTACTGCAGCGCTGAATACTGAAAAATTGCCTGGACAGGAAGGGGGTATAAACACCCCGGTCAGCATGTGGTTAAGCCAAGCTAAAAAATCAATTACACATTCAAAATTAGACATGTGCGATTCGTTTCGTTACGAATCGAAATTCGTACGAATTTTCCTGAAATTCCGAATTTCGGAGCATCCGAAATCCGAATGGCAGTTTCCGAATTATATCCGAAATACGAAATTCCGTTAACGAATTTCGGATCCGAATTTCTTTGAAACAGGAACTAATATTACCCCTGTAAATGAGGTTGAACAGCATGACAAGATTTTTTTTTAATCCGAGATACGGATCCGCTGCTGCTGATGCATTACAATACACAGTTACACACACAGGCAGGAAATACAAAATTCCGTTGACGTATTTTCGTTCCGTTACGAACATTCGTTATATTGAAGGTAAAAAGCAAAGTACATTTATATTGGAGTTGATGGTAGTTTTTTTTAAAGTCCGAAATACGGAATTCGGAATACGGAATCCGTTAACGGAATTCGTATTTCTGATAAAAAAACAACTACCACTCCAATATTAACAAAGGTATTTTGCTTTTTAACTTCATCATAACGAATGTTCGTAAAGTTACGAAAATATAACCGCCACTGACGAAAATTCGTATTTCGTACGAATCCGAATTGAGTTCAGTTACGAAATACGAAATAACGGATATTCCGAAACGAAACGAAGCAGAACAAATTTTTTGACGGCGCACAAGTCTATTCAAAATATGTGATACTGGAATACAGTGTTGCTGACGATTCATAACACCACATACAGATTAAAGGCACCCCCCCAAGCTTGAAATTTAGAGGAATGGTTGCATTTGTTTTTCTTTGTTAAATGTGTCCCATGGCAGTGCCCAGATACCTATGGCCTTTTTCGACAACAGCCTTGAAAATGGGCAGAGGTTAGGATCAAGATTCTCTCATATAGACTTTAATGGGGTTGACAGCTAGGTTTGGCTTTTGCGCATTTCATGCAGGAACCTGGACTGACTTGCATTTAAGCACCCAGCTAAGTAAAACTACACACATAATGCAGTATTCCAGCATATTTGTTGTGTCACATATAAAGCTGGCAGAACACTGGCAGATCTAGCCATATAGTGAGTGTTGGAGAACGTTGTAACAATTTTTGCCAAATGCATGTACTGCTAAATCTGAATTCACACAGCTGACAATAGAAAACAATTCCACATATAATGACCCTGTCAATATGACCACATTTTCCACACTGGGGGGAATCCAAATGAGCACAGTTTGAACCATGAGCTGCTTTCAGGCTGTATATGTGGAATATATAATTGGCATTGTTCAGTAACATATATATGTATATAATACATTTACGTAGGATGTTTTCTGAGAATGCATGAGAAAAGACAGAAAATAGCTTTTCATTTTATATGTTAATTACTAAATTCTGGATTCAGTGCGGTAAGCCTAGAACGTTCTTTTACCTACATCACAGCCGTTCCTGCATGGGTATATGTGTCTTCATAATCAACAGTATTTTTTTATTTTAGTTTCAGATGCAATCGGGATACCAGGTTAGTCCACTATCCTAAATTGAGGGACAAACCCCTTGCTTTTTGGTTTTGTATTAAGTATGATAAACAATTATTACTACTTGAAGGCGGTATATTGTCTGTTATTTGGTATGGAAAGCTTTTTACCTAACTGCACGGTGTTGTGGAATCAATTTGTGTAAATATAAAGGGTAATATAATCCATGGTGATAAATAAGCCCTTCTATGGAGACTCTATCAATGCTGCTACCGCTATACAAATGAGATAATATTAAAGCAGAGGAAGCTGAGCTTTAGAAAGCAATGCTGACAGATTTAGCCCATTACTTGTTATCCAATTAATTTTTCTTGTTCTTTATCGTGGAAACTGAATAAGGGAAACCGATAGCTGTATGAATAAAACAGCAAGAGAGGTTTTGACACATGCACTAAACTAAAGAAACACTACCCGCCACCGTGCTAATTTATTGATTAGTTACTAAGCCAAATTCTTCTGAAAACAAGAGACATTTTCTTACTTATGTTTAGAATTAAAATGGACTTCAACATTAACAGGGTTATTCACAAAAGGGTGAAGAGTTTGGAGAAGGCAGGAGAAGTGAGCAATGTAAGACAAAATAGCTAATTTGGAAAAATTCTCCAATTCAACTCACTTTCCAGTTCACATATGTTGTCCTAGATTGTTCACTTCTCCTGCCTTCTCCAAACTCTTCACCCTTTTGTGAATAAACCTGTAAAAGTAAAAGAGATGTACAGTTATTATGTTTCTGTATAAGTAAACTCAATTATTTAATGCAATTAGCCACAGTTATAATAATAATGATACAAAACAAGGTGAAATCTAAACAAGGTTGATATTTAAGTTTTGGGTCAATGTTCTCCCCAAAAAATAATCTAATAACATTCATTATCTCTTTAGTGGTAATATCATGCACACACTTGTAACTCCCAGGCTGCCAGATCATTGCAAGTGATTTTGGTTCTGTTGTAGTGCTTCAGAACATTGGAACATGTGTGAAAGGCTTATTGATAGTTAGAACCTTTTTAGCACATATACTTTATATAGTAGATATTGCCAGTGATTCCATATATCAGTGATGGCAACTCATATATTCAGCACTTTAAGGAGATCTGATACAGCAACAGAAATGCTTGTCAGAACTCTGACACCACCAAGACACCGCCAATGAAAGTCAGATAATAACCAGCACGCACGCAATGGAAACTGAGATCTTGTTTCGCTTTATTGAGTCAAATTCACTATTTGTCATAAACTGCCAATGTTTCAGGGCCATGCAGGGTCCCTTCCTCAGGGCGACATAGCGACATCAAACCATCGATTCAAGCTCAATACCTGTCTCTAATGAGCATTGTGAGAAACACTGCAGCTTGTAGCAGTCACCATATTACTCTCAATGCATAAAAGTATAAAATAGGAATCACAGCTTGCTGAAAAATAAATAAAAACATATACATTAAACCTCTTGTTATATAAAAACATTAGAGAGGACCAAAATGACTTGTTGCCTGTATATCCTATATTTTGATTTGAATATATAGGTATACCAAAAATGTTGTGAAGGCAGGTTTATTCATTTGTGACACCATTAGCGAAGCCTTCATGTAATAAGTAGTAAGTACAATTTGGTATTATTAAGGTGGTATCCTGGCAGGAAGGTGTTCATATGTGTAAGGCAATACAGAGGGAGAACAAGTGCCAACTACTGCCCATGTTTGCTATTAAAGATTATGGTAAGCTAAGCTTTCTTGGCTGAAAGAATATCCCTTCATGATATATGGTTTCTACAGGCAAGGCCTAATTTTGAGCTGATGATACTGTTTCTAGTATAACTGTATGTTCAGATATTATGTAAACTTCTGGTGACCCATCTCCCAAATTGAAGTAAGGGAGCACACATTCAATCCCTTTGACTTCACCACAGGGGAAACAAAAGCATACTGTATATCTTTTCATGTTATGAAACCATGCTGTATTGCAAGTGTGTTTCTTATATAAACATACACATTAGTGTCCATGAAATACAAGTTTTTATGTAAACGTGTTTATATGCAAATAGCCAATACTTTCATTTTTAGAAAAAAATACATTTTATTCTGGTATTCTAGAAATATAGTTTTTTTCACATAAACATATATTCATTAATTTATTTCAAATATGCAGCCTCATCCTTGACCCTGTTGCACCCCAAGAATCTACCCCCTACAACATCAATGCAATATAAAATAAGAGTGGTAGAAATATCAGCAAAGGCACTGAATGTTCTGAGCTAGCTAATTACTGCTGGACATCGGTCCTGTACCACACAGGTACATAGCAACTAGCAGTTACCATTAGCCTAGCCCTACACAATCTAGTGTAACTACCGGTAGTTAGTTTTTGGAGCCTTAAAGTATAGTCCATGACATGTTAAATAATGTGATTCATAATCATGCAAAAACCACAGAAATAAGTATCTTCATTAGTATCATTTTTTCTTACTTTTTTGTATCCCAGTGTTGCTGATCTCCACTCTCTTTCAGTCAATTTCTGTCTAAATGAACTTGTACCCGGGTCTGTTTAATGTCCTTGTTCAGGGCAGGCTTCCTTATGGTGACAACCATCCTTCATGGTAAGATTACCAGGAATTGTTTTAACGAAATTAGCTACTGAAATTATATAACAATGTTAAAGTATATAAGATTTTAGCGATTATGCTTACATCTATTTTAAGGAATGACAATTAACAAAAAAAGTTCCTTATCATGGTCATGAAGGCCATCACAGTAGCAGCAGAGGGTCACATGTGATACAAAGGCTAATAATTGAGAACTTTGAATCTAGATTGTCAAAAAGCTCATGGTCTCAATTTAACAGTAAACTCCTTATCAGTTAGATTGTGAATGTGTGAGCCCTACTCAGATCTTGTGGTGGATCCTGTGTGGCCAAATAATACTATGGGATCTATTCACTAAGCTGCCGAAGCCACAGCAACGGCTGATTCTTCGGCTAGCTTCGGCCCCAGGACCCCTTCGGTTCAGTAGAACTGAAGGGATGCTGTACGGGCTATTCACTATAGCCTGTACAGCTCCTGAATTTGGCCGAACGGCTCAGTCGAGCCGAAAGCATATGCATCGGCTCGGCTGAGCCGGGGTGAAAGCCGAAGCTAGCCGTCCGACTGCCTGCTTCTCACAGCTGGGCGGAGCCAGCCGTCATCTCACAGCTGGCTCCGCCCACTTTCAGAGTGATCAGCGTACCTGGTTAACAGCTAACCAGGGACGCTGTCATTACACACTGAGACCGGCCTCTCCGTGTTCTCAGTGTGTAATGACAGATGGCATCTGTCAATACTCTTCCGGACGCTCTGGGAGTCTAATACGACTCCCGGCCTCCCGTGAGAGAAACACTTTCTCCCAGAAAGGTTCACTCTGCTCAATCGAGCAGAGTAAACCTTTCCCTGCTCGTTTTTTTTTTTTCTTCTGACTTTGGAGCCGTTGGCTGCCGTCAGAATAAAAAAAATCACCATAGGAATGCATAGCTATATTCCCTATTGGCTATTTCAATTTGCAATAGCCAATAGCAAACTAGCTATTGAACCTGCCCACTGCTGCCGTCAATCCGCAGAGGGGGACCTGTAGTTCTCCATCAGATGCCCCTCTGCTGATTGACAGGCGGGTGCAATAGCTAGTTTGCTATTGGCTATTGCAAAGTGAAATAGCCAATAGGAATCTAACTATGCATTCCTATGGTGGTTTTTTGTTTTTTATTATTCTGACGGCAGCAGAACCGCCCGGCCAACAGAAAACAGTTGGGCGGAGCAAGCTGTCACTGCTAGCTCCGCCCAATCATTTTCTATTTTATTTTTCACTACTTTTTAAACTGTTTTTCTATTCTGCTCGGTACCACAGAGGTACCGAGCAGAACAGCCGAGCCGAATGCCGCTCGGCGGCATTCGGCTATTCCCTCACTGCGGTTCGGCATCTATGAGAATAGGCCGAACAGCAGCGAGTAGCCTGCCGGAGGTTCGGCTTAGCCGGCATTCTGAGCATGTTCGGCCGACCCGAAGCCACCCTAAGTATGGCTGATTTCAGCCGATATACGGCTGGAATCAGCCGTACCAGCCTGAAGTGAATAGCCGAACAGCGTTCGGCTCACTTTGCTTTGGGTCGGTTAGTCACTCGGCTGCCTACGGCAGCTTAGTGAATAGACCCCTATGAGCTATACCAGTGGTACTATAGCTATCAGTGGGGCCTATCCTGCTGGAAAGGTCTCACTGAATGACCCAGAAAGACATATCCTGATCATCTAGGTCGGGGGTTTGGGCATGGAACCGACAACCTCATATTGTAAAAATGATTATTTGGCGAAAAGCCTAAAAAAGGATTCCATGTCAGTTATGGCTTATGTGTGCATTGGGGGTTAAGTAAATTCCAGGGAATTTGGGAAATGTGCTTTATTGAATAGTAATGTTTGCAATATTAATCGCTTTGTCAATAGACACTGACCTGATGTGTGTGAGTAGTGGTGGCTGGATCCCTGGAAGTGGATGGTTATACCCCTTTGTGTCAGTCAGTTAGGCATGTACAAGAATTCATTTAGATGGGGTTGGTTCGTATGGTGTGGTACATGCAACATTGAGCCCACTAAAGTAATACAGCCTTGGAGGTTTACTGGTGGCAAGGGGTGTCTCCAGTATGAAGTAGAGATACTGTCTCTTGAAGGGGTTCTAAAGCCTCCCGTTTTGTTGCCTATATCTACTGCTATCAAGCAGTAGATATAGGCAAACAGTTAAAAAAAACAAACGCTAAAACAGCGGTTTAAACTTACCATTTTTTCTATGCGCGCTCCCGCGCTGAGAATCAGGAACTGCTCGTACGGCCGCAAAGGATCTTGGGGCAGGCGATTGCGCAGTTCCGATTCTCTGCCGGGAGATGAGCAGAGACGTAAGGTAAGTCTATGAGACAGATGGAAACATCAGGAAAGAAGAAGATCGGAATAAAAAACACAATTTAAGGTCAATGCTAACATTAACATGGGGGGGGAGGGAATTTTTTTTTTACTTTAATGTCACTTTAAGGTTCCTTGTGGCATTAGAACGTGAGTAATGATTGTCTACAAAATGTTTTCCTGGTTCAGTAATGCAGCTTCCTAAATGACCTGATTCCAGACTGTTCACTGAACAAAAAGCCAACTTTTATTACCTCTCTCCAAATAATGGGGGCGGGAATAATTAGCTCTCTCAAATAATATACAGTAAAGCTAGCCATACACTATGTGAATTTCATCCGCTTCTTGATCAACCAGTCAAAATTTACACATTGGGTGTCGGCACCCTTTCGCACGGCATCCCTTGGTCAGCTGATCGAACAAGCCAGTTGGAAAATCTTTGAACGGTGCCGCTATCAGAATATAAGGTCTCATTCACACAGCTTAGAGTCGGCCCTTACAGATCCGGCCATATCGGGTCTTTCCCGGGAATGAAAGGTGCTGCGTGTGATTGTACGCAGCAGCCTGTTCTTCACCTATGGGAGGTCCCTGCTGTATGCTGCTCTGTGCTCACCCGAGGTGCACATCCGTTCAGGTGTCCGTACTCAGACAAGATGGATCCTGTCTGCATCCGAGCACGGACCCCCGCACGGATGTGCAGCTTGGGTGAGCATACCACAGCGTACGGACGCGTCCTCCCGTAGTGAAGAACAGGCTGCTGCGTACAATCACACGCAGCACCTGTCCTTCCCAGGAACGGCCCGATGCGGCCGTGCACGGCGCACGGTTCTGTATGGGCTGACTCTAAGCTGTGTGAATGAGGCCTAAAGAAAACAACGGGGGATTTCTCCATCAATGCTCATATGTGTTGATGGAGGAATCTGTTCTATTTTTTTTGTTCAGCCCGCGGGTTGAACGAAAAAAATAATAGAACAGCTTTAGCCTGTCAGGCAAATTGCATGTGATGCCCTAAAGTTTTTTTCTCTGAGGATGAATAGCCATAATGGGTAGTGTGCAACATAATCACATCTTTATTGTTCTGCTCATTCTATTAAATGGCTACAATGCATTCACATGTCTCTAAATTGCCAAGCATATGGTGTATATAAATAAGTGAAAAGCTCAAGATACAGTTACGCCTAAAAGTCTGTGTGTACCTGGCAACATTTGGTAAGCTGCAGGTTGTCTGTTTCCAGGACAGCCTCCGAATTCTCATCATTTCCCATCTCAACAATTTATATGGTACACAGATGATTGTTAAATTACTTAAAGTGTATGAAAAATCTAAAAGTAACTTCTCTTATTTTCTACGTTTTGGTAAGTATTTTTATTATTATACAGGATTTATATAGCGCCAACAGTTTGTGCAGCGCTTTACAATATAAGGAAGACATTACAATCATAATACAATTCAAGACAAGATGGTGAGGAGGGTCCTGCCCCTGAGGGCTTACAATCTAAAAGTATATCATTGAAAGCATTTTGTTTTGTGTTCCAGAAGTGCAAAAGAAATTACCTGTTGATCCTGACAGACATTTTGTGAGTTTCTAAATTCTGGACAATGCTGCATTGAAATCTCAAACAATGATGTTATCAGTCTCTCTGTGGACTACAGAACACTTGCCCCCTACAGGAGGAAATGTTGTAGTCCTAACACCCTTCTTGTCCTAGAGTAACAACGCTGCTCTGCCGAAAAGTACAGCAAATTAGTATTGTCACCTTAAGCCAGGAAGTGTGCTACTGGCAGGATCACCAGGTGAAAATAAATGGAAAAAATAGGCAATGAATGCCGTTACTACATCAAAGGACTAGAAATCTGCAATATATTACATTTTTGTTCCTGGATTTAGATACACTTTAGGTAAAATAAGTCAATACAGGCATAGCTCAGTAATGCAATGTGAGTGGGCAAACCCATATAATAACACTTCCAAATAACAAAACACTGGAATATGGACATATAACAAATATATCATCCAAGGCACACGGATAAATACTAATTAGAACTGCATGCTCACACAGTGGGGTTGATTTACTAAAGGACATGTGCATAATATTGCACATCGATCATGCATAAACTAGCAAATCGCATGTTCACAGAATTACTATGTGCCTGCAATGTGCGTGTATACAAGGAATACACCAACAAGGGCGGTTTGTTATGTAATATACATTTCAGCATCTGAATATGTGCCAGCTAATTAAATAAAAGCAAATCAAAAGGCAATATAGCTAGTTTGCTATTGGCTATTGCAAAGTGAAATAGCCAATAGGAATCTAACTATGCATTCCTATGGTGGTTTTTTGTTTTTTATTATTCTGACGGCAGCAGAACCGCCCGGCCAACAGAAAACAGTTGGGCGGAGCAAGCTGTCACTGCTAGCTCCGCCCAATCATTTTCTATTTTATTTTTCACTACTTTTTAAACTGTTTTTCTATTCTGCTCGGTACCACAGAGGTACCGAGCAGAACAGCCGAGCCGAATGCCGCTCGGCGGCATTCGGCTATTCCCTCACTGCGGTTCGGCATCTATGAGAATAGGCCGAACAGCAGCGAGTAGCCTGCCGGAGGTTCGGCTTAGCCGGCATTCTGAGCATGTTCGGCCGACCCGAAGCCACCCTAAGTATGGCTGATTTCAGCCGATATACGGCTGGAATCAGCCGTACCAGCCTGAAGTGAATAGCCGAACAGCGTTCGGCTCACTTTGCTTTGGGTCGGTTAGTCACTCGGCTGCCTACGGCAGCTTAGTGAATAGACCCCTATGAGCTATACCAGTGGTACTATAGCTATCAGTGGGGCCTATCCTGCTGGAAAGGTCTCACTGAATGACCCAGAAAGACATATCCTGATCATCTAGGTCGGGGGTTTGGGCATGGAACCGACAACCTCATATTGTAAAAATGATTATTTGGCGAAAAGCCTAAAAAAGGATTCCATGTCAGTTATGGCTTATGTGTGCATTGGGGGTTAAGTAAATTCCAGGGAATTTGGGAAATGTGCTTTATTGAATAGTAATGTTTGCAATATTAATCGCTTTGTCAATAGACACTGACCTGATGTGTGTGAGTAGTGGTGGCTGGATCCCTGGAAGTGGATGGTTATACCCCTTTGTGTCAGTCAGTTAGGCATGTACAAGAATTCATTTAGATGGGGTTGGTTCGTATGGTGTGGTACATGCAACATTGAGCCCACTAAAGTAATACAGCCTTGGAGGTTTACTGGTGGCAAGGGGTGTCTCCAGTATGAAGTAGAGATACTGTCTCTTGAAGGGGTTCTAAAGCCTCCCGTTTTGTTGCCTATATCTACTGCTATCAAGCAGTAGATATAGGCAAACAGTTAAAAAAAACAAACGCTAAAACAGCGGTTTAAACTTACCATTTTTTCTATGCGCGCTCCCGCGCTGAGAATCAGGAACTGCTCGTACGGCCGCAAAGGATCTTGGGGCAGGCGATTGCGCAGTTCCGATTCTCTGCCGGGAGATGAGCAGAGACGTAAGGTAAGTCTATGAGACAGATGGAAACATCAGGAAAGAAGAAGATCGGAATAAAAAACACAATTTAAGGTCAATGCTAACATTAACATGGGGGGGGAGGGAATTTTTTTTTTACTTTAATGTCACTTTAAGGTTCCTTGTGGCATTAGAACGTGAGTAATGATTGTCTACAAAATGTTTTCCTGGTTCAGTAATGCAGCTTCCTAAATGACCTGATTCCAGACTGTTCACTGAACAAAAAGCCAACTTTTATTACCTCTCTCCAAATAATGGGGGCGGGAATAATTAGCTCTCTCAAATAATATACAGTAAAGCTAGCCATACACTATGTGAATTTCATCCGCTTCTTGATCAACCAGTCAAAATTTACACATTGGGTGTCGGCACCCTTTCGCACGGCATCCCTTGGTCAGCTGATCGAACAAGCCAGTTGGAAAATCTTTGAACGGTGCCGCTATCAGAATATAAGGTCTCATTCACACAGCTTAGAGTCGGCCCTTACAGATCCGGCCATATCGGGTCTTTCCCGGGAATGAAAGGTGCTGCGTGTGATTGTACGCAGCAGCCTGTTCTTCACCTATGGGAGGTCCCTGCTGTATGCTGCTCTGTGCTCACCCGAGGTGCACATCCGTTCAGGTGTCCGTACTCAGACAAGATGGATCCTGTCTGCATCCGAGCACGGACCCCCGCACGGATGTGCAGCTTGGGTGAGCATACCACAGCGTACGGACGCGTCCTCCCGTAGTGAAGAACAGGCTGCTGCGTACAATCACACGCAGCACCTGTCCTTCCCAGGAACGGCCCGATGCGGCCGTGCACGGCGCACGGTTCTGTATGGGCTGACTCTAAGCTGTGTGAATGAGGCCTAAAGAAAACAACGGGGGATTTCTCCATCAATGCTCATATGTGTTGATGGAGGAATCTGTTCTATTTTTTTTGTTCAGCCCGCGGGTTGAACGAAAAAAATAATAGAACAGCTTTAGCCTGTCAGGCAAATTGCATGTGATGCCCTAAAGTTTTTTTCTCTGAGGATGAATAGCCATAATGGGTAGTGTGCAACATAATCACATCTTTATTGTTCTGCTCATTCTATTAAATGGCTACAATGCATTCACATGTCTCTAAATTGCCAAGCATATGGTGTATATAAATAAGTGAAAAGCTCAAGATACAGTTACGCCTAAAAGTCTGTGTGTACCTGGCAACATTTGGTAAGCTGCAGGTTGTCTGTTTCCAGGACAGCCTCCGAATTCTCATCATTTCCCATCTCAACAATTTATATGGTACACAGATGATTGTTAAATTACTTAAAGTGTATGAAAAATCTAAAAGTAACTTCTCTTATTTTCTACGTTTTGGTAAGTATTTTTATTATTATACAGGATTTATATAGCGCCAACAGTTTGTGCAGCGCTTTACAATATAAGGAAGACATTACAATCATAATACAATTCAAGACAAGATGGTGAGGAGGGTCCTGCCCCTGAGGGCTTACAATCTAAAAGTATATCATTGAAAGCATTTTGTTTTGTGTTCCAGAAGTGCAAAAGAAATTACCTGTTGATCCTGACAGACATTTTGTGAGTTTCTAAATTCTGGACAATGCTGCATTGAAATCTCAAACAATGATGTTATCAGTCTCTCTGTGGACTACAGAACACTTGCCCCCTACAGGAGGAAATGTTGTAGTCCTAACACCCTTCTTGTCCTAGAGTAACAACGCTGCTCTGCCGAAAAGTACAGCAAATTAGTATTGTCACCTTAAGCCAGGAAGTGTGCTACTGGCAGGATCACCAGGTGAAAATAAATGGAAAAAATAGGCAATGAATGCCGTTACTACATCAAAGGACTAGAAATCTGCAATATATTACATTTTTGTTCCTGGATTTAGATACACTTTAGGTAAAATAAGTCAATACAGGCATAGCTCAGTAATGCAATGTGAGTGGGCAAACCCATATAATAACACTTCCAAATAACAAAACACTGGAATATGGACATATAACAAATATATCATCCAAGGCACACGGATAAATACTAATTAGAACTGCATGCTCACACAGTGGGGTTGATTTACTAAAGGACATGTGCATAATATTGCACATCGATCATGCATAAACTAGCAAATCGCATGTTCACAGAATTACTATGTGCCTGCAATGTGCGTGTATACAAGGAATACACCAACAAGGGCGGTTTGTTATGTAATATACATTTCAGCATCTGAATATGTGCCAGCTAATTAAATAAAAGCAAATCAAAAGGCAATTTTCTCTAATGTTTTGGGTCTAACCACTGTTAACAATTAGAATTGTGCATACCATGCAGAAAAAAAAGGAATCATGTTTGCAGGGCTATAGTTAAAGGAATGATAAAAACATAATATATAAAAAGCCTGAATGAACTGTTTACCCTGAAGTAAGTTTGCATGTGCAGATCTTTGTGCACATGCGGAGAAGTTCAATCCCTACGTCATACTGGATTCAATACGCTGGTGCTAGGAATTTCCTTTCCTATCAATTCCTTTGATAAATGCCCATACATATGCTGACTTTTTCCTATAACAGCTTGGCAGATGGGGCTTTTTCACATGGTGCATAGTATGCAAAGTTTATACGTTTTCATTTCATTTGATTTGCTCATGTGAACAGTTATGCTGTTCACATTTTTTTTTTTAATGTACCTTGCAGAAACAGGAGGCACAAAGGCAGACATATTTGGATTTTCAATGTGCACAGCAAACTAGAACTGTTCCTCTGACATTGAACATCAATGAATCAGCCAGATAGATACAGGGATCATGA
This sequence comes from Nanorana parkeri, assembly GCF_000935625.1. NCBI lineage: Eukaryota > Metazoa > Chordata > Amphibia > Anura > Dicroglossidae > Nanorana > Nanorana parkeri. Next base: position 553,304 of record NW_017307370.1, read on the forward strand.
TGCATGATGCGGACACCCAGGTATAACATGAACTTGAATTACAGATAAAAAGGTTTTTTATCATACTGAATTTTATAATACATAATAACTATGCACAACACATGATTATGGATCCCTAACTAAAACAGAACCTGT
>NW_017307370.1:553510-571810 GCF_000935625.1 Nanorana parkeri
CTGCAGGGTGGTCAAAAGCCACACAGGGTCCTCTTCTACTTTGCATCTTCTCCAGCTGTCCTCAGTGATGTAGAGAGAGGTGCTAATGTAATCTTGTCTTTGTGTCTTTGAGGACCACATCATTGTATGTGAGTGTAGGATGTGGTGGTAATGAGGGTGGGTCCATGACACCCTGCACTCACAGGTTATCCTCCATCTTCTAGATTGAATGATGCTGAATGTCAATCACCCTGGAAGCCTGAGTATATCTGGTGTCAGAAAGGTATTAATTCAGGGGACAGTGTCAGAGAGGTAGTGAGCACACAGCCAGAGCAGCTTTTTTAAGGGCAAATTCACATCGAAGCATTTGCGCTAAACATGCATCTATCACTTTAATTTGAATGATACCGCAACACACCTCCTAGCGGCCATGTATTGCTGTATTGTGGTACCACGTGTTGCAGTGAAAACAAAGTAGTTCATGCAATGCACACCCACCAAGAGATGTGTGGGGTGACATTCAAATAAATGGCAACACACCTAGGACATGGTACCGCATTTTATGTGCACTTAGTGATAGCGTGCACTAGCGCGTGCTTAGCACAATGCCCTGGTATAGGCCCTGAAAAAACACTGTCTTCAGGGCTGTTATCCCTATCATGGATGTCACTGACATTGAACAAGTATAGAGGACAGGGGTTTAAACTCAACTAACAAAATTCTTGTTGCAGGTTAGTGACTAAATAGTTAGTAAACTGGTCACCAATGACAGCTCTTGTATTTCTATCTTCACAAGGTGATTCTATGAGGGCCCAATCCCATTATTGTGCTGGGTTAGCGCTCACACATTATGTCCTTTAGTGTCTAATCCTGTGTGTTACCATGCCTAGCAATAAGGCAGCCTAATGATATGAATGGGTTGCCTAATCTGCCAATAAACACAAAAAAAGTGCATGTAATATTTTTGCCAGTACACCGCAATGCACGTTAAAGCGTTGCAACGTATGTCCATCAGCAAGTTGTGTTGGTGTGTCATTTAGAATGAATTGAACCACATTGCACCAATGCACACGACATTGCACGACAGTGTGTATGAGCCTTAAGAATGTCCTTCAAACTTAGTACTTTGTAGTGGAACTTTTTTTTATAATTGTATCAGCGCTGTGAATATGATTAAAGTTTGCTGCACACTGCACACTCATCAAAGCAGGTGGAAGCGTTCCCCGGGATTAGTTTCCTGACAAATGGTGGTGTGCATAAGCGTGCATGAGTTTGGTGACTGGGGGAAGCGACAGCAAGGTGTCAGAATTCATGTGTCTGCAACAGCTGGAGAATGTGCAGCACCGGCTCTGTATAGACTATTGTGAAAACCGAAAGGATGAGTGCGAAAGAAAGAATGTCTCGAATTAACAATTGAAGTCTTACAGCTTACATCTTGTACATGTGTAACAAAAGTATGTGCTGGCTCTCTGACAACCAAATAAGTAAACAAAGAAGAAATATGCCAGTTTAAATTCATATGACAATTTGTATGACAGTGTAAACTAAGGAACATGTTTACTAAACAAATGATTGAACCCAGGCACATTCCCCTGAGGATTTTAGGCTATGGTCCTCACTTGCAGTGCCTCAGATATGCAGTGAATTTGTGTGCCAACAAACAAGCGAAATTAAGAGTTTCAGTTCTGTACATCAATCAACAGTGAGGACCTAGGGATGGGCAAATCAGCCTGTGTTCAATTCAGGATGTTTGTCCAACTCATTGTAAATTTCAGAATCATTAATCTGAACACCAAAAAAAAGAGAGTGGGGTGGGGGGGGGGGGGATGAATCTTGAAAATCAGCTCTGGACATTGTATAAGGTTAATAGGCAAGGAATGGTAAAGCAAAGAGCATGGGAAGTTGAGCACTGCTATGATTGCCATGTACAAATGAAAAATGTGAAAGAATATTAATCGGGGAGAAGGCTCTCCTATAGGCCCTATTCACACTCTCCTTCAGGCCCCATTCACACCAAAAAAAAAATAGATGTCAATGCAACAGAATGGAAGTAACAAAAAGTTTGTCCACTCAGGAGATGTTAATTTAATTAAAGATTGGCAAAAAATAATTTTAAAAATGCAACAGAACGCAACGGAAGTCAACGGACCAACAAACCTCTGTTGGCTTACGTTTTCAGTACGATTTTGGTGTGGACGGGCCCTAATGCAACTTCGAGGGCAACATTGGAAGAATGCCAACCCTATCAATTTTATGCATGGTGGATGCCTTAGGCCCCATTCACACTAAGCAATTTATCTCGCGATTTCCGCCGCGATATCGCGCACTTTTGCTGCGCGATATCACGGGAAGTCGCCAGCCAATGCTATTCAATGGAGCTGTCTTAGCTCCATGTCGCTCATCGCTCGTCGCTGTCGCTCCAGCTGGACCCTTTTTTCTATTTTTTAATGGAGCCCGACAGTGAAGGTCGCGCTACCGTCGCTGGATTGTCGCTGGAACGTCGCCCCGAAAGTCGCGCTATCCCGGCCGCACGGATCCGCTGCAAAGGTATGTCGCTTAGTGTGAATGGAGCCTCAAGCTGTATGTGGTATTATGGAACAGTACAATACTCATAGACAGCATCAGCAACACTACATTCTGCCATTAAGTAATTTGCATGTGTAATACATTTTTTACTTCATTAATAGAACTAGGAAAACAAATTTGCTTTTTTAGGTAGATTTGAATACTACATCTGAGTTTTTAACCACCTATAGGAAACTGTAGTAAAAAATAAAGCTTAGGCCCTCAACTTCATACGCATTGGCCAGTGGCACAACAGTTTAATAGTGTAGTTGTGTGCTTCTTTTTTACAGTATCACGCTGTATTATCTTAAAAGTCTAATAAAATGTCAAGACATAGTGCACAAAAGCACAACCCCACATTCCCAGAAACACCAAGCATCCCATATAATTTCCAAAATATTGACTTCAGATATGTATTTGGTAGAAATTAGCTAGCGTCAGGAAAGTACCCAAGCAATTATTTATTTTACTTATTTATTATAGGTATTTATATAGCACTGGCAATTTATGCAGCACCTTACATATTGTACATTCACATCAGTCTCTGCCCTCGCGGAGCTTACAAACTAAGGTCCCTAGCTCATATGCATACATGTCAGGACTGATTTAGAGAGAACAAATTAACCTACCAGCATGACTTTGGAATATATGAGGAAACCAGAATACCCAGAGTAAACCCATGCAAGCAAAGAGAGAACATGCAAACTCCATGCACATGGTGTCCTGATCAGGAATGAAACCAAGGACCCCCAGTGCTGCAAGGTGTAGCAGTGCTGTCCGTAGGCAGTGTATTGAAACAGCGCTGCAGTGTTGGCCTCTGCTGCCAATGTGACCACTGTGGTCTGTAGCTTCTGCTGCAGCGTATCAGCCATGATGAAAGTACCAGTCATTTTGGTATCACATGTATGAGGAGATACATGACTACGCACTATAGAGTACAATGGAAGAAGCACCACAATGATACCGGTCAGCAGAAAAAGGCCCACACTCAATGTCAGGACCAGCTCCTTGAGCACCCAATTTTAAAAAAGCCAAAGTGCACCCCTGCCCCTAATGCCTTCATCCCCGTGAGTCAAAGGAAGCAAGAGGGAGATGGGTGCAAGGAGGAAGAGGGCTAGGGTGCTAGCAGGAAGAGGACAAGGAGTGTTAGGGGATGGCTAAGGAGGAGGCATGTTGTAGTGCTGGCAGTGAGAAGGAGGGTTGTGGTGCTGGAGTTGAGAAGGAGGAGGAAATTTGGGGCAACTTCAGGAGGAATGTCTAACACCTCCTGGATCCAAGATGAGAAACGTCTGCCCACACACATACACACTAGGTTGCCTTGATCACTAGATCACTGGAATTCTAAAGAACAATTCCAAGCAACAAAAGAAAGCAATTCAAGAATAAAAGGCAGAAGGTCCCTTCAATTTACATTATTTGGTTCTTCAGTATAGATTCCTGGCAACCGTAAATCATTATGCCCCGATATCATATTTGTGCTCTGCAGTGCACCAAAAACATGTGTCACTTTGTAAGATGCACTGCGGTGCCATTCAAAATGAATGGCGCTCCCAATGAATCTTGTTGCACCATGTGCTTTCAGGTGCATATAAATTGCACCAATAAGCATGGTAAAGTAGGGAGTTCTTTGGTGGGATTGGCGTGCGTTTGGCAGCCCATTTAAATTATTGGCCTGCCCTTTATGTGATGTACAAAAACACACATACACCTGAACAAGTGTGACAAGAGGCTTAGGGTTTATGCTGATGCATTGCATTTTAGTAGCAAACACAGCAGTTTACAAGTAAATGAAGTGAGCCCTTACTGTGTTTTCTATGTATGTATCTCATCTGCAATATAGTATACCAACTATGAAACAGTAGCATTTCACAGATGAGGCTATCCTTGATCCATATGCTCTTAAAAGAATTGCTTTGTCTCTATCTGTAGGATATGGTTTATTCACTGGGTCCCTGAACTCTTCAATAATTCACTTTGAATTGCTTGCATCCCTGTTCTAAAAGAACAGAGATTACCTGGTGCCGGTCTAAGCTGTCTTACTTCAAGTTTCCACTGAAACTCAACCCCATTCTATAACAATTCCTGTCTTCATTACCTTCTAGTACAAGTCTTTTTTTCTTTCTTTCTTTTCTTTTCTCATTGTAATCTTATGCCTCCAACCATTGTCAGTGTCTCAAACCACTCCATTATCTTCCCATATTACTCTGCTGCTTATTACCAGTGTTAACCACAGCATATAGGCCAGAGCAATTCAATCTGAGAAACACGTAACCCTATGGTTCAAAGCTGAACTCCATGCAAACAGTTAAATAAGCACTTGAAATACACATTTGAGAACTATTTTACTTGCCAAATGATTTGAAATACTTTTGTTGTGATCCAAACAACTCTGTCAGAAAGCACAGCCAGGCCTTGCACATATTTGCAGGTTACACTGCAGATAAGCAGTATTTAAAGACCTGCCCCACTCTGTGATTAGACAGTATGATGGTGATGTGGTCACAGGGTGCTGACACTCTCCCAACATCAGTATGGCTGTTTACAGGAGGCTAATATCAATTCAGGTTTAAGGCCCTAGTCCTATTTGTTTGTAACAAAACATTTAATGAGTTTTTTTTAATGAAAGTATTACTGGATTAAATTATATATTTGTATGTTCTACCTGAGGTTCAGCTTTAAAGAACAACTATGGGCATTTAAAAAATGAACCCTTGCAGTGGGGCTAACCCCACCATGCAAGGCTTAAGTGCTTGTTTTGGTCTAGGGTCTAAAAAAAACAAAAAAAATGAAATACAGAAGATAACAATGGGGTAGCTCCACTGCAAGTGTTAATGTTGTGTACAAAAGCGTTAACTATTATTGATCACAGAGTCACTTGCAGTCGATCAATATTAGGCAGCCTATGGGAGTAATTACACAGTAACAGATACCCTAAATGAATCAAGCAAGAACATACAATGTCAGTTATTGCTACCCATTTGTAGCAATGTCCTTAACGTGTTATTAAACCCTTCATTTAAAAAATGACATACAGACACATACATCTGCGCTTACTATGTTTGCTGTTTGCTTTCTGTTTTCTGACTGCAATTTCCTTTTTAAAATCTTTCTATTCTCTGATTCTATTTTCAGGGGGGCTCCATTTCTTTGCACAGTCCCCTGGAGCTCCCACCCAGCATTACAATGAATGGTGCCTGTTACCGCAACACAACATTGTGAATCCGGCATAATATACTGAACACCTTTTGTACTGATGCACCTGGAATGAGTTTAGCTGATCTAAACTGAAGGTTCAATCGGGCTTTACCTGCTCTGTTTCCACATACATCAATGTTTCAACAATACCGAAAAAGCTTGGAGCAATGAAGAATTAGAGTAAAACAACGGGAAGCAACTCAGAAACTGATCACTAGCAATTCAGAAGTAAGTCACAGTAACACAAAATCATTATTGTGTGAATATGAAGCCTGTATATCTGAACTCAGCCAATTATTACGGTAGACCAGGAATTCATGGCTAACCAAATAATTACGGGCTCCCTATAGTATGAGCTACAGAGCACCACAAATCAGAGATAAGCGGAGATAAACTTTGTTGGAGCAAGGTATAATCATCAATGATTAATCACTGTTATATGCTGCTGTGTTACATGGTTCAATCATTTAGCAATTAATTGCTGGACTTCTATGATGAATCATGGGCAAATTAAGTAGTTGAACTGCTATTCTATTATTTTAACCTTTGTGAATCAGGCCTTAGTTTACAGCAGGGCTTGAAAGTGATCCTTTAGGAGAAGTTTGTATAATTTAGTTTTATTTCTCTTAGCTGTCATTCCCTTATGACACACACACACACATATATATATATATAAATATATACACAATTTATATGAAGCTCCTATATAGTATAATACTACACAATTAAGGCTCTCCTGTCTGCTCCCCTCTATTTTGTTTTGTATATTTTCTGCTTGACGTGTATTTTCTCATCCGCCAAGAATAGCAGTCCTCAAAAGAATCACTCTGTACTTCCGAGAGATAAAAAAAGATACAGATAAGGATACTTAACATGGGTGAATGTGTATGTATGTATGCATAGATGTACTTTACTAAATATACAGACATATAGACATACACTTTTAAGAAATGTTATACTAGTGATATCATGACAAGCCTTGCTTATCTGGTTGTGGCATTCACTGAAAGTAAAGTCTGTTATTTGCATTTAATGAATAGTATTAATATGGAACACTATTTGCTATTGCCCTGAGGACAAGAGTTAAATGACCAATTTCTCCATCTTCAATGAGCCTTGCTATTATTACTACCACTTTGAGGTGCCCAGATTGGGAATAAGCACAGACTTTTGACATGTACTAACAACGGGTAATGTTCTCACTTTAAAAACTAAGCAGAAAGGAGAAATAAAAACCCTGTCATGCATTTGCATAAACATTTGATTACATTTCCATTTAGGATAAAATGTTCATCCAAGTTGCAAATAATGTTATATACTTTGGTTTAACCTCGCAGAATCAGACATCCCATAATTGTCATTCTGATGTAAGGCCTTGTACTCATGAAACTTACGACATTGTGCTAGGTGTGGGTATACTTTGCAACTCCCTCCTTATTGACCTACCTCTACATAGGCTAACCCCTGTCAGTCTAACAGTCTAACATGAATGCTGCTGCCAGACTCATCCACCTTACCAACCCGCTCAGTGTCTGCAACCCCCCTCTGCCAAACCATCCACAGGCTTCCAATCACCCAGAGAATAAAATTCAAAATATGAATCACTTACAATGTGATCTACAACTCTGCCTCCAGCTACATCTCCAATCTCACCTCAAAATATCACCCAAACCATCCTCTCTGCTCTTCCCACAACCTCCTGTTCTGTGCTACCTCGTCACCTCCTCCCATGCTCGCTTCCAGGACTTCTCTAGAGTCTCTCCCATCCTCTGGAACCCCCTACCACAACCTGACCAGCTATCTTCCACTCTGACTGCCTTTAGGTGATCCCTGAAAACCTTCAAGAAAGCCTATCCTCTACCTAAATTAACTGTTACTTTCTCAAACAAATCATACCCAGAAACCAACTTTTGTATCACTTGCCCTCCTTTTTGGATTGTAAGCTCTCACAAGCAGGGCCCTCCTAACCCTTATATCTTGAATTGTATTGTAACAGTACTGTATTCCTTTATATTGTATAGCATTGCACCAGCTGTTGGCGCTATATAAATCCTGTATAATAATGTAATAAGATCTTATTTAGGGAAACTTTTACACAAACCAACTTCATGTGCTTAAAGCAGGCACAGTCAGACTACTCCTGAAACGGTGAGCTCTTTGGTGGGTCATAAGCAAGCAGAATTTTTACCGACAATATGGCTGCTCCTTTTCTTTACTTGTTCACTTGAGAATCTGCCATGATCATCTTACCATCTTGGCCTTTATGTGTGAGTGAGTCACCCTCCCAGTAAAAATCTTCTTTGTTCTGAAAGACCATGACTGACCAATGTACCTATAGTTTCCAACCTGCTGGAAAATATATGTGTACAATAAATCCAGCTTCTGTTGTCTTCAGTGCATTCATTATCATGATCTAATTAACATCTGCATGTCAATAGTCTCAAATGATATACAAAACAGCCACATTGCTTACTCTAATCAGGACCTGTGTGGAAATTCTTAGTGATGTACAAGTAAATCTCAATGTTGCAGAGCAATGTTACTCTCATTCAGTAAGTATAACCTGAGTGCACGTTTGGAACGATCAGGTGACAATACTTTTAGGTGAGAAAGATACAGATAAGAAGCATGTGAGAATTACTATCAGGCTTTCAAGTAGGGCAATTAAGAAAGACCTAAAATACACAGCTGTTGTGTGGTCCTCCCAGTGTCAGATGTATGTTCACCTTGCACTTGGCTACAGTTTTTTTAATAATATTGTTTTTACTAGGGCTGTTGAGGTACAAAGTATAGTGCTAGGTACAAGTACATGCACAGATACTTTTCCAGCTCCAAGACCAGACTAAAGGAAGACTCAAAAGTTAGGAGGCAGCTGTCATTTTAAAGGTGCATTGGCTATGGGGCTCCTTATATTTGTGCATCTCTGTTTTAATGTATTATTTGTTTAATATGTATATAAAAGGGATGCACTAATACCATTTTTTCCAGACCAAGTAAAAGTACCGATACTTGTCCAAGTACTCACCAATACCAATTTCTGAAACTTTTTTGTTTAGTGCCATGTGACAGTTTTTCTAAAACAATACAGACTAATGATTTCAAGATAGTGGTGGAGCACCACAGCTCAGTCGCAGCTGCAACCCTGGCAGTTCTTGTGAAAATGCCAAGTATCGGCATTGGTATCTGAACATCCCTAGTTTTGACTAATTTTCCTTTAGTCATGTATATAGTAATTGAAAATGTATATAACAAAAACAAATATTCACACATAATAAGCCATATAACTAAAATGCTGTGGGGTTTTTTTGTTCCGGTCAATAATATCCACCTATGGTATGTATTTATACTAAAGTACATCTAAACTCTAACATGTTGACATTTACTTTGCTAATGTACTGTGAATCAACTACGATTTATTTTTAATTAAATACTGTTGTCAATTTTTTATTTTTTTTGCATCTCAGTGCTGCTGATCTCATCCAGCCTCCCAGTTCCTGTCTACATGGACTTGCTTCAGTGTTGCCTGAACATCACTGCCTGAACTGACGCCCACGGTGGACCATGCATGCTCAATGTGTGTCAGCACAGCCACTTGTAGCCTCCACCAGGGGCGCTCAGGACAAATTAAAGCACAGGTACTGTCACAGTTCAGCTGCAGACTTGCAGCTGAGCTGTTACTTGTAGTTCTTCAAGTATATACATACCTCTTACCCCTGGTTCTGCAGGCATGTAGGGCTGTGCTGGTGCTTGTAGTACTTCAGACATGTGCTCTGAACCTGACTCACTCTTTCCCCTGTCTGAAAGCTTTAGGCGTCGGCCGACCTCTCCTGCTGTTTCTTATGCAGCTTCTTGGCCAATCAGTGCAGTCTGCTTGTAGCCAATCCTGTGGATCCTCCCTCTTCCTGTCTCTATTTATACTCAGGGCAGCGAATGGCACTCTGCCCGAGCAACGCTTTCCCAAGCTAGTTGCCGAGTCCCCCCATTTGTGATTTACCCTGAATTCCTGGAAGTTTTCCTGTGTACCAAACTTTTGGCTTGTCCTTGGAAATCCCTGTCTACTGGTTGTCCCTAAACTTTGATTTGTACCCTGTACCTGTTAGGTGAGTTGGGTGGACCTAGGGATTGTGACCTGGGGTCAGCACGCAGCCAAGCCCATCTCCACCATCAGGAGCTCTGGTGAATACCGGCTGGCTCTTGGATTCCACATCCTGGGGGACCCCATGCCACCTACATAGCATCCAATGCCACCTACTCCGCATTGCAGCACCCTGCCTTGTATTTGAACTTCCAGCTTTAGCTGACTTCCACTACCTCATTCAGTTCCCCTGCTCTGTTCCCCTGCTTGTACTCCAGCTCTGAGAGTCGTCAGCCTACACTGCTTGGACCCTTTTCTCTGAGTGTCACTGCCAGTGTAGTGGAAAGGGTCCACATACCTGACTCCAGTTCATACCTGTGAGTCCCAATCCATGCCAGGTACACAGTTGGTAAAGAGTTGTCCCCTCATAACAGGAAGTGCCTGAACAAGGACCCTCATGGCATGATCACCACGTATTCCTTTAATGAAAGTTTCATATTTTAAAAAAAAAAGAACTTTTGAAATTGAATTAATATGTAAAGCTTATATAAAGTAAGTGGGTAAAGATCTTCTTTACTATACATACAGATGCTGAAGAAAAATTCAGAGTTAGGACTTACCGGTAACTCTATTTCCATTAGTCTTCCAGGACAGCATCACGAGAGATGGAATCTCCTCCCCCACACACAGGAAACACGTCACTTAATCTGCTTAAAAGACCCTCCTCTCCTCCACTCCCTCAGTCATCACGAGAAATTGCATCTGTACATAGAGATCATACATATGTTGATTTCTGGAGGAAGCTATTAGGAAAGATGTTGACTAACTGAAGGAAGCAGGACAGATCACCCTAATGTCTTACCTGCTTCCATGTGTTGATTAGACCAGTAATGGAAGATTTGGGGAAGAGGTGAAGGTAATATACACTCTGAGAGAAGATTCTCACCTCATCCCATTGCAGGAAAGGACTTGCTGAAATTAACAAGCACCTTTGTGCACATATGGGTCAAAAGGACTCCAGGCTCTGGATGAGAAGTGTGAATTGTGACTCTGTATAGATGGTGTTAGAGGGATGTGACTCTCCCTGGGTATGTGATTTCCACACCTTTCCCATTCAAGGATACCTTTCTTTGTTTTGAAAAGGAGCGTATAAAATAAGTCTGTTTTGACCTAAGTGCTGTACATGCCTACTCATACCATAGGATATTCATCAAAGTCAAATATTTGCCTACTGAGGCTTGCAATCAGTAATACAGACAGCAATACTCGAGCAGGTCATTAATTCGTCTCAATTCGAGCACTCATATACTATTTACACCCAGGACTTATCTTTTGCATGTCTACAACAATCAGAACATTATTGAAATGCTTAATTTGAGCCTTCCTGGGAATTAGTTGTTAAGGGTCTCCTTAGGGCATGCATACATGACCTTGGGGAGCACAATGCACCCTGGTCTTGTTTAACAGTTTCAGCTCCAGCACCTAGTTAGGAGTGTGGGTACACTGAGGGAGAGTAAATTAATGAAAGTAACTCTGCAGTATCAAGCAAAGAAGATGCTACAGGAATTGTTCACATTACCACTGCCCCATTCTTAGCTTAGCACTTACATGTCAATACATTAGGGAAGCACTAAGTGCCTCCATAGACATTTCAAGGTGACATTATAGAGAGGCTGGGTGTACATGCATATACAACCTCCGTCAGGCACATATGTCCGGTAGTGCATCCCTAAACATTAACATTTGAGCCAAATGTTTAGCCTATACAGAGGGGACAGAGAAAGCAAATTTAGACACCTCATATAACTGGCTTGCTGGGGGGGAACAACAGTTATCAAAAAACTTCCTTCAAGTGACACTATACTCAGGAGTAAAATCTCAAAAATGCATTGAGGTACCCTAACTATTAACAAAAGTGTATCTTATTTGTGTATCACTCGGCTGTAGATCCTCAAATCATCTCTGAATTGGTGCTGATACTGTCCTTCCTTCTGGAGGGTGATTACTTCCCACTTGTGTGTGTGTTGTAAAGTAGCCACCGCTCCAAGGTCGCTCCTGTGATGGACTACAATCTCACGTTTAGTTTACTATTTTGTATTGAGATTGTAGTCCATCACAGGAGCAAGCTTGGAGCTGTGGCTACTGTACAACACACACAGGGACCATGGGGAACAAAAGTAGCCACCCTCCAGAAGGAAGGACAGTGTCAGCACAAATTCAGAGATGATTTGAGGATCTACAGCCAAGAAATACACAAAAAATGTCCAGTATTGTTAATGGTTAAGTGACTGGAATGCATTTTGAAGAATTAACTCCTGCGTTTAGTGTCACATTTGGCTACATGAATAAGACAGGATGAGGCTGATAGGTTGCTACCATGAGTGATACACACACAAGATACATTTTTGTTAATAGTTAAGGTACCTGAATGCATTTTTAAAATTTTACTCCAGAGTTTAGTGCCACTTTAAGTATCTGAAAGCTATTTCTCCTGTTCAGTCAGTGGTTTTTGTGGGTATCTCATTGTCATAGGTTTAAAACAGCAAATACACACTTATTATAAAATAATTATTGTTAATGGGGAATGAATTACCAGAATCAGCAATTTGCTTACTCTTTGTCTAAAGATTTGCATATTGAACTGTCTGATTTGTGGAAAATCACTGAATTCAGGAGTTGAGGCAATTGTGCTTTATGCTTATATTAATTTTGGTCATTTTAGGGTATAGTATGAGAGTCATTCTTGCACTCTGTGACGATTACCATTTACTGTACATTTAGCACCAGTGTCAGTAATGGAGAGGAGCCAATTGATATTCTGAACCTATATCAATTATTATCTTATTCCAGATTTGCATGATAAGCATAGTCTCCACATGCCCATTGCACATATCTAGATTTGGATCATGGCTAACACATGCAAATTGTGATGAGCTGAAGGTTTCATAAACATAGGCTTTAAAAGTGGTCATTCAATGTGAATGCCTGCTGAGTGCCGGAGCCAGATTTAGTCCAAACAAGGCCCCAGGCAAACTACCTTCCTTTCATATACGGAAAGCTCTTCCACCTTTTATATACAGGTGGTTCCCTTACATGCTAATAGATTGCAAACTCTCTCTCTGTCTCTATATCAGTCTTTTATACCCCAGAAGAATGAAGGTCGTATGCCTTTTATGTAAAACTCTTACGTCCTTAAAAACTGTAAACACCTTTTTTTTTTTTTTTTTTTAAAGAGTAGAGAAAAAGTTTGAATCACTGTCAAAATTATACTGCTGGCTGGGCCCCCCACCGGGGCGATTTCTCCTTAATTGCTGTCCTTGTGACAAGAGGTCAGAGGGACAGAAAGTAATAGTGAATCTCTCCTGCGAGGTCAGAGACAGCAACAAAAGTTCTTTTAAAGTAGAAAAGGTAAATGTTAAAAGCTTTGTGAGATTTTATTGCAGTTTGGACTTTCTGCCCTGGTGATCCCTTTCCCCTAATTTCTTCTACTGGTGTCTCAGGGATAAAAGATGAGGGAATGTCTGCTCAGTGGAGTCACAGGCAGCAATAGTAGTCTGACATAGGTTCTAACCATTCTCCACATCTAAAACATAAAAAGAAGACGTTTTAGCTAAAGATGGACTTTGTATATGTTTACACTTTCACAACCTTTACCCATATCTTTAAAATAACAACAAACACACCTTTATAAATGTTTAGTAATGACAATCTACAAACACATACTTCTAGATAATTGCAGGCTTTGTATTCTTTGCATACCTTATTTTCTCGTTTCTTCCCCAGTCTTCTGGCAGTGGCCATGTTAACTAAAAGCAAATTACTAGCTCTCCATTTACTTCCTTGAACTCTGGCACATGTGACTAGACATGTGACTAGGATATGTGACCATGCACATCATCTCAGAGGGGGAAAATGCCTTATCCTGAGATCTCATGAAATTACAGATGAGATTTCCCAGCAATGCTCTGCTGATGTAATCTTTCCAAGATGCAACACTTTGGCACTTACATCTGTGCCAGAAGTGGACCAGGAAGTAGATGAACTCTATTTGTATCTAAATGAAAGTTTGTTTAACTAATGTAAGACGATTTTAAATCAGCATGCAGAGCTGCATTCTGATGTGATTTTTTTAGTAAAAGGGGGTAAACGTCCTCTTTAATAGTAATCATTCTGTATAAATCATACCAAATCTTCTTGAAAGGCACTTATCACTAAAAGTAATAAAAGACTGGTTTACTGATTATCACCGCTTATTTATAGCCATGTGCCGCTCTGATCATTTGTGGTAGTTTTAAAGAACATTCACCCCTCCTGCTTTTGCTGGATTGAGTTCCATCTACCATCTACCACAATTTCTTCAACAGGAAATCCAAGTCTCAGTAGCATTTGCCATATTTATAATACAGTTCATGTTACAGTCACCAGTCCTGATCTGTTTCTTGTCATTCACCATTGACAGGTTTTATCAATGATCATCAATAATTCCTAGGAAATACCTCAAGGGGAGGGGGGCACAGGAGGGAGCACTGCCTGCTGTCAGGATGGCTGAGCGGTAAGGAGGAGAGAAGCCGCAGCTTTCAGGACGGCCGAGCAACGCTGTCATCCTGTCAGTTTCAGGATGACATCCGCTCTGTGCGTGGCCGAGCGGAGGATCGGTAAATACCAGTGATATTTACCGATCCTCCGTGATATTTACTGATCCTCTGTGTGTGCAGAACAAACACAGAAGTGATCATCTGATCACTCCAGTGTTTGTAAATAACTGGGGAAACATAGTACTATGTGTCCCTAGGTATGAATGAACAGGATGTGATTTACATCACTTCCTGTTCATTCATGAATTTCTGAATGGGGAGTAGCACTCTGTACAGAGGCTTTCCCCATTCATAAGCTGGTGATATTAAATATTTTACTATCATCAGTTTCTAAATGAATGGGAAGCCTCTGTACTGAGTGCTCTCCATTTATTTAGAACTGAGGATGCTGAAAAAGAGATTGAGGACTCGGTGTCCTCAATTTCTTTTTCTATTTTAAAAGGTAAATGTCAGGGCTCTGTTTAGACCCCCAATGCTTGCCCAAAGCCCCCCCCCCCCCCGGCAAAAAAAAATAAATAATACAAATAAACATTAATAAAAAATGTAAAAAATTATTTTAAAAAAAGTGAAAATATATCTAGGTATACACCAAGATGGTAGCACCTATATCAGTGTGTGACATCACCTGATGCCACGCACGCATGGAGTCATGTGACGTCATGCTACCCGCCTCCAAGATGGTGGCATGCATTCGCAGAACGCACCGGCGGCCAACATGGCTGCCGCACATTCTCAAACAAATTATTATATGCCTGAATACATTTTTCGTATATTCGGATATATGAGTAATTCATTAATTTTACATGTAGTCTGGGTTTTTAATTTTTACTTTTCTAAATGCACTACTTGAAAAAGGGTCGGCATGACAACCTGACACTTTATTTTTATAGGCTCCATTTTAGTTTGACATTTATTGTTTACCACTTGTTTGCCTTCTATTCTTTTATTCGATAAGAATACTTATACTGTGCCGACAAGTTTAATACCTTTGAATAAAAGTTTTATTTTATCATACTTTTTAATATTTTTTTTGGTGCTTAACAAAATGGGAGTCTTTAAATGGTGCGGATATTGGAAAAAATGGGTCTGGTTACTGAGGGGTGTGGTCACTGAGGGGCGCTGTAAAGCTTTCTCTGCCAGTGCCCCCCAACAGTCACCAGTATAGATCTTATTGGCTAAATAAGTCACTAGTATAGGTCTCAGTGTCCCCAGCTGACATCAATATAGCTCACAGTGTCACCAGTATAGTTGGCAGTGTCCCCAATAGTCACCAGCATATCTTTCAGTGTCCAGGCAGTCACCAGTGCAGAGCCCAGGCGGCTCTGCAGTGTGTCCAGCACAGATCTGGCTCTTGTACAATCACAGTAAAGTTGCGGACAGCAGTGATAAAGGAAGCACTGACACTCACCCAGGAGTAGAGCTCATACACCGACAGAGCCCAGACACAGCAGAGATCTACATATGAGCAGGAACACCAGGAGCCTGAGGTTGCCCCTTCCGTCTGACATTGTGACATCTTGTGTTTGGGTTTCAGCTGGCCTTGTAGTTGTAATAGCCAGCCCTGCCTGATGTCAATGGTTGTTAGGATGCCAGCGGTCCTAGCAACCAATGATTGAAGTGGAGGGGGCCTGTGCTGGGTCATAGCTGGCAGTGGATGAACTCTCCTCTGAGGCCGGTGTATCCACTGTCAGGCAGCCATAACCCAGTGCAGATCGGCAACAGCGGTCCAGACAGAACCGCCACTTAGTGACGCCCTGTCTACTGCATGTCCATGTGTTTTAGAAACCATAAGAATACAGTCCTAAATAATACAAAATGCAATATAGAATGTCAATGATATTTATTGTACACTAAAAGTTTCTGCAATACATACAGAAGCATGTGTCAAGATAGTTTAAAGCTCAACTCCAGACAAAACATTTTGGGATAGGCTCGTGAAAGGTCTATACTTTTGTTTTTACTATTTTCTGTTATCACCTAATTTCCTGCCCTTGTGACAGCTGGACAAGAGAGCAGTTGTCACTAGGATAAGAAGACGCAGACAGTTAGCGTCCTCACACTCCCCTGCATCCTGATCTACCCACATCTCCTATGTCATT
This sequence comes from Nanorana parkeri, assembly GCF_000935625.1. Lineage (NCBI taxonomy): Eukaryota > Metazoa > Chordata > Amphibia > Anura > Dicroglossidae > Nanorana > Nanorana parkeri. Next base: position 570,019 of record NW_017307370.1, read on the forward strand.
TTCAGCTTTCTGAAGGTCAGGGCTAAGCAATCTCCCCTAAGTGACAACATACAAAACTGCCTGCTTAGACACCAAGTGGTAAAGTGGCCCCATGACTAAAATGATTTTTTTTCTCCAGGGGCTGAAGCAATGGATCAGAGCTGAACTTGATTCAGTTAGGCTGGGCACACACCTTACAACCACTTTTGTCTTGCGATGGTTGTAAGGTACTTAAAAAAACATACGATCTGCCTATCTTGCAAAGGCAGATCGTACTTGCGATGATCGCAAGCCACGTCCCCTGAGGGGCGGGCTTCCGATGACCGCAGTGCCGAACGGGCAGTGTGTGCTTGCGCACACCGGCCCGTCCGTCTTTTATCTTGCGAAAAAGGTTTTGAAGCATGTTCGTAAGTTTAAAGTCGTGCGACCTTACAGCAGTAGAGGTCGCACGGCTTCCACACACCTTACGATAATCGTACGATCACGGGATTTCCCGCGATTATCGTACGATTATCGTAAGGTGTGTGGGGACCTTTACATCTGACCTGTACTGTTACATGCAATTAGCCAATCAACATGATTGTTAACTGATCAGATGTCTAAAGCATTCAACTGCAAAACAAATAGTACATTTGCCTGCTTCAGTCCAATCACTTTCTATGTAAAACGTTTAATGGAAAAAGTACAAAGTTTATTAATTGTTGTATCCATATCCCAATGCCATTGGATTGAAAACAATCTGAATGCCCCATGCTCTTCTGGGGGGTCAGTTTCAAGTAGGGATGCATCGATATTGATACTAGTATAGGTATCGGTGCCGAGTAATTGGGCGAGTACTCGTACTTGCCCAAATGCTCCGATACGTACCCCCTATACCGGAACTTCTGTTCAGAGGGAGATTTCCTCTGACCGGCAGTGCCGTGGGGGAACATGGAGCCGGCTTCCCTGATTTGCCTGGAAGCCGACTCCATGCTTTTTGGCAGGCTCTGTGCTAAATGGCCGGGAAGCTGGCTTACCAGCCAATCAGCATGGAACCAGCCAAACAGCATAGAGCTGGCTTCTCGAGCAATCAAGAAGCCAGGCGGGGGGTAATGACACGTCTAGCTTTCTGATTGTCCGGGAAGCTGGCTCCATGCTAGCGGAAGTATCGGTGAGTACCGAAGGATAAATATCGGTACCGGTACTCGATACCGAAAAAAACGTTTTCGGTGCATCCCTAGTTTCAAGCATTCACTACTTTTTCAGTAAAACAATAATATCTTTTGTTAATCTTGAATTTTTTTTCTGGATGAGGACATGCCCTACATTTCTTGAGCTCGGGCTCATGTTGAAAATACTATGCTCCTCAACAAAATTTACACCTTTAACTCTTTTGCTGCCAGAGCCATCTTTGCGTTTTTTGCACACACAATAATCCTGCAAAGACTCCCCTGAGCCTTTCACAGATCCTGCACAGCCCCCCTGAGACCCTGCAGTCTCAGGGGGCTGTGCAGGATCTGTGGTGGGCTCTGCCCACCATAGACCTCGCAGAGCTCACCACAGATCCTGCAAAGCCCCCTTGGGACCCTGCAAAGCCCCCCGCAGATCCTGCAGAGCCCCCCTGAGACCCTGCAGGATCTCAGGACCGTGTCTTAGATCTGCCGCCCGAGGCAAATGCCTTGTTTGCCTCGCGGCAGATACGCCCCTGCGTATAGCATACACTATCACATAAAACTGCATCCTGGGTGCACTGGTGCCTTGCCATTCATTTCAATGGCACCCCCAACTCACCTCCTGGTGTGTGTTGCAGTGAAAAAAAGTAGTGCATGCATTA
>NW_017307370.1:572033-586582 GCF_000935625.1 Nanorana parkeri
CACTAAAACGCACACACACTGAGAGGTGCATTAGGTTGCCATTCAAATGAATAGCAAGGCTCTAACACATGCCGCACGCGGCAATATATTACATTTTTTGCTTGGGGTCTAGATACACTTAAACTGCAGTTTCCATTTCTTCAAACAATTTTCCAGCAATGCTACATGATGTTCTAGTCACCTCGAGGAATATGAATCCTCTTCTTATCAGGGTCAACAATTGAAAAAGTTCCCTCTGGTGGGCCATTTGCTGACCCCCCACCCCTCCCCCCCATTAAGCCCCTTATGTAATAGCACTTAACTGGTGACAGGTTCTCTTTAAGGAGATCTATTATTAGACCCCTAGTGTCACCATTGCAGCCCATTGAAGCTGGTCAAGCTCAGATCAAGCTTGCTCAGCTTCTTCCCCAGTCTTGCTTGCCAGGGAACGATAGCTCAGAACCGGAAGTTAAATCATCGTCGCTTCTGGCTTTATTCAGCGCGGAGACGATATGTTTGCTGGTCTCTCCCCTCTCTCTGCTGACACCAGCAAAGACAGTCCTGGGCCACCAGGAGGCAAAACGGAGCCCAAGAAACACGGTGGGGAGCGTCAGGGCTACATGTTTGTCAGCCTATGGAAGTGATTGGGTGGTTTTCCTGTGTAAACCCATTAGGTGGCTTTACACATGTAATCATACTTCCAGCTGCTATATAAGACTTATTTCCTATGCTCCTCAGCTCCATCAAGTGGTCATAATTTAGCATTTTCCTGATATTATATTCGACCTGGAAAGAAAATATACTAAAAATGTTTGTTTTTGCCTCCATTTGCACAGACTGAATGTACATTCCATTTCACAGGACAAATAGCTCTGCAAATTGTTTATAAACACACCCCTAAGTGTTGTGTTAACCCACATGCATTAATGTAATATGTTATTGTACATTAAAGCAGACCTTTACTCTCTTTCACTAAAAATCACATCAGCATTCAGCTCTGCATACTGATATAAATTATCTTACGTTCATTAGTTGAAAAAACATATTTTCCTTTTACTAAAGCTGGCCATACACCTATAAATTATCTGCAGGTTTTCTATGATCAGATGGAAAAAGTGCAACAGATTCCTTCATCTACACTAAACTGTGGATGGAGGAATCTCCCACTGGGCCAAGCTTCAATATCTTGCTAGTCAGCCCCACTGGCTCTCAAAATACCTAAACAATGCCTGCATCCAATCAGATTGTTCAGGTATTGTGAGAGCCAGCGGGACCGACTAGCAAGATACTGAAGCTTGGCCCAGTGGGAGATTGCCCCATGCACACAGTTTAGTGTAGATGGAGGAATCTGTTGCACGTTTTCCATCTGACCATAGAAAATCATACAATCTATAGGTGTATGGCCAGCTTTACAATTATTGTTTTTGCACTTCCTCTTAGACATGTAAAGTGCCTAAGAGATGCATCATGGGAAGGTTACATCACAATGCATTGCTGGGAAATCCCATCAGTGAACTGTACCCGGGGCACATTCACACTCTAGTGTTGCAATAGACACACGTAAGCCGTACATTTAGATAACACTATCACATAGAACTGCATGCTGAGTGCCATTCATTTCAATGGCATCCCAAAGCACCGCCTGGCATGTGTTGCAGTGAAAAAGAGTGGTCCATGCATTACTTTATTCACCGCACAGTATTGTGGTACCGCACATTGCACTGCACAGCACGCACACTGCGAGGTGTGTTAGGTTGTCATTCAAATGAATAGCAAGGCACCAGCACATACAGCCAAAGCAGGGGGGAGCATGTGCCCCGGGTGCCACTTTAGGAGGGGCACCACTGGGTGTGTGGATGGAGAACTTCTCCCTTAGGGGTGGGGGGCAACTCTGAACCTTTGGCCCCGGTGACAGAATATCTATCTTTCTCACTGGATAGTGTGCATATAGCCCAATGGTGTGAGCGAGCCGTTAAGACCTGGCAAGCTGCAAAATATTACATTGCAGTTTTCATTTCTTCAACAAATTTATCGGCAACGCTAAATAACGTTGCCTTCGGCTCAGGAAATATGAACTCTCTTCTTATTGGAACAGTTCCCTCTGGCGGCCCGCTTGCTGGCCCCCCCAGGAATAGCACACCTCCCCCGTCTCGGTGCCCTCGTGCTGTAATTGTCTGGTAATCAGCATGTGATTTGAATGGAAGCCTCCCAGGGAGGTGAGCGGCAGCAGCCCTACGAAGCCAGCACACGCGCTGCGGGTAACCAGATCCAACCCCCCCTCCTCCCCGGAGACAAAGGGGGGCCAGCCTCGCACATATCCAGCTGTTACGAGCAGCTGCCCGCCCGGGGAAATATGCAGCAGGTGCAAGGGCAGCCAATGGGCGGCCGCGGGGCAGCCATTCCCCGCCCCTTCCAGGGGAGGAGCCTCCAGCCCGGCCGGTCGCTCATAATGCAAAGGGAACAAGGAGACGGACAGTCAGTGTTTAAGAGCGGGGCTGGCCGTGTTAGTTCGGTGTCATAGGCTCACAGCAGCAAGGCGTGCGGGACACCCTGCTGAGCCCTCCATCAAGCCCCGGCAACTACCTCATAGAGCGCTGCGAGTACCGAGGGAATTGCCGCTGCATTCGTTGGCTGCTTTGCATGAGTTTGAGCGTCCCCTGAGAAGGGAGGTGTGTGCAGAGCAAGGCACGGCTAGAAGGAGGCGAGACCCCAGAAGATGCACACCACCCAGAAGGACACCACCTACACCAAGATCTTCGTAGGGGGGCTGCCCTACCACACCACCGACTCCAGCCTCAGGAAGTACTTCGAGGTGTTCGGAGACATAGAGGAGGCAGTGGTGATCACTGACCGGCAGACCGGCAAGTCCAGAGGCTATGGCTTTGTAAGTTCACGTGGACTCTACCTACAAGTAGCTGATCACAGTGCCGTCTGAGTCGGCTCGAGTCTAGTATTGGGCTGAGGACTGTTCCGGCTCTTCTAACTTTCAGTATGTCCCTGCCGTCCACATCCCATCAGTTGTAAACTAACATTCTACCTGTAATCTATGCTAGCTTCATGTTTATCGAGGAGCAGTCCTTGTATACAGCAAAGCATGTATGTAATGGGAGGGGGTATAGTGGCATGTGGTCCTCTGGCAGTATAGCCCAGCCATTCTCAATCAGGGTTCTGTGGAAAACTTCCTCCAGAGGTTCATGTGGCTGGTGGACCTTTCCTCTGATGGTTCCAGGGGCAACACTACATGGCTGAACCACCAGTATAACCCTGTTACTGTTTTTGCTGTCAGGTGTGTTGCATTCTTCCTACTGACCACCACTGCAAGGGTTTCATGCTGACCACCAAATTATGGGTGACCATTGTAAGAGTTAAATCTTTCCTACCAACCACCACTTTAAGGGTGATAATATGACCAGCACTGGTAAGGGGGCATTTTGACCACCAATGTAAGATTTGCATTCTTCCTACTAACCACCAAAGTAAGGGGGCATTTTCACAATTGACACTAAATGAATTGGTTTTAGTAAGGTTTCCTGTAGACCTGAAGATTTTAGGGTTTCCCAGTGTGTAATTCCAGTTCTTTCTCGATATCCTGTAGAGTTTGTTCTCTTTGGCTGGGTCCACACAGGTAGTGCAATTCTACTATTGAAATCGCCTGCGATTGTTCACTGCATACAGTTAGCAATGTAGGGTAGCACCTAATTTTTTGAATGGTCAACAGTGCTTCATATTGTGATTGTTGACCATTAATCACTGATGATATTAGTAGCATGATGGTACTACCAAGACTAGCGGTGTGCACCTGAGCCTTACTCAGCAAGTCATTCCCTACTGTACAGTTGTTGCTGTTCAGCAGTAAACCCAGTTCCTGGCTTCTGAAGTCTATAATCAGTTTAGAAGAACTTCAGTAACTGCTAGGACTCTGAGTCTGACTGCCCTCTCTGGTGTTCTCCATGTGTGTGAGAAGTCTGGTTTTGTGTAGCAAGGCTTAAATATTCCAGTTTCCCTATTATCAGCTACTGTTGTTCCTGTAGTGGCATGGACACCAGCCTTGTACCTGCACACAGTCTGATCATGTGATGGCTTTCAGATCCTTTATGTCAAATCAGGTAGGGCTGCAAAGCGGTTACAGCAGGTGGAAGAGCCTTGTGAACAGCCCCAGGTCAAACAAACTAATTGTGGCTATGGAAAGCAGCCCAGAATTAAAGTCCCCACCCACTTCACCTACATCTCAGTCAATGCAGCCAACAATAGCAGGGAAGCACCTGTAGAAAACCCTCCTTAAATCCAACCTATGCCCTCCAGCATTGCACGGGGCTGCTGTGAGGATTCTGCTCTAATCACTGTTGTCTTGCTATACACTGGTTCTGTTACAACACTGACAGTACAGTTTTAGAAAGACTGTACACTGGATATCTAAAGCATGGTGTTCCTTTGTCCTGAGATACCATTAGTGTAAATGTGGCAGCCAGTGAACCAGCTTTGGTGTCCCAGGGTTACCTGTTGGAGTTATTTGCACAACATGCATAGTCCAGTAATTCTGCAAACTATCCGTTCTGTTCACTTGTGCTGCTAGGACATCTGTGATGTCTGTCTCCTGGTACTGGGATACTGCTTCATGGAGCAATCAGCTCGATCTTCACGATTCCACTCTGTGCCTCTTGTGAACATGCAAGCTCATGCTGTTTATACAAGTCATATGGCTGTCATATTTCTGCTGCCTCTTGATAAAAAGCCTTCAGATAGCAGACGCTTTTCACATGTTAAAAGTGAAACTGCAAGGGTACTTGAAAGGACCTTTTCCTTGTAGGACTTCTTTTTGGCAGTCATTCTTTGACTTTCATCCATAATGAGCAATCATGCTCCATAAGGCTTAGGATAACATAAGCAGTTTATTCTGCCACATTCCTGGAAATGCTAATTACTATCTTTATATGAATGTGGGACAATCTAGTGTTTTAAATGTTTGTGGTAGAAAGATGTGGTTTTTTTTTTTTTGTTTTTTTTTTTTGTTTGTGTTTGAAAGTGTGACATTTAAAACGTGTGGACAAATCTAATATGGAATGCAGGAGCCCGTCTGTCCAATCCAGGGGTCAGACAACAACTAGAGAAAACCTCAATGTTGGGTGCCAGTGGTAATTTTTAGGGGCATTGGCTACCTTTTCTAGGATTTGCCCAGCCCTGGGTTACAGTGATACTCTATAAGCTAACCTATTAAAGATGATGGAAGGTTGCAAGACTAACCTTTTGTCAGGCTTTGTATATTTCTGAAAAGGACATATTTATACACAGATGAGCAGTGAAATATAAACATTTACACAGTTTTTTTTCTTGACTTGTTGTAATGCAGATCTTTGTTCTAGGTTACAATGTCTGACCGAGCTGCTGCAGAAAGGGCATGTAAAGATCCCAATCCAATAATTGATGGGAGGAAAGCTAATGTGAATCTTGCATACCTGGGAGCCAAGCCCCGCATAATGCAGCCAGGTAAGAGGATTTTCTGTACACTCTAAAGCTGGCTACCCTTACGATCTGATTATTATGTAATTTGATTCTACTTATTACTATGTAGTGTAAGAAGGCTTTACCTCCTTGGATATAAGTTAATTGATTAGTCAGGGAAGCGTTCATGAGCTAAAAGGGGATTCTAAAATCTGTGTTTGTGGGGGGGAGCTATTTTTAATTTTCAGAAATTAGTTTTTGAATGTTGCTGGTAATTCGTGCTAGATGTATTGTACATACAGCAGCTATACTCGGGTATTTATTTATTTATTTTCTTCTAGGTTTTGCATTTGGGGTTCAGCAGATTCACCCAGCACTTATACAGAGGCCTTTTGGGTAAGTTGTTGGCTGCGGGTTTTTCTTGCCACCAAACACTCATTACGCATGGACAAAGTACACAAAATGACGACACTGCCTATGATATCTGCCTTTGTAATATAAACTATGCATCTGGCTTTGTAGGTGTTATACTGGATGTGAAGCCCCTCTCGTCCGTAAATGCCAGTGCCAGAATGTGTGCTGCCACGTACCTTTTTACGTTTTCCAAAAAACATCCTACTACTAACTTTCACAATTTACTTGTCATTTTTGTCAGTAAATAATGTCATCTGTATGGGTAAACCCATCACAGTTCCCACCTATTTTTATTTTTTATTTTTAGAAATCATATGGGTTCTCTTCTTAAATATGGACACCTGTTGGGCCCTGTGCACTCCAATCATTTCCAGTGTCACTCAATGTTATCTATCTCTTTCTAATCTGACAGGGGTCGTTTACAGTTAAGATAACTGATGACAAGAATTTGATGATAAGAAATGGAATAGTTCTTTTTGGAATTAATCTGTGTTACCAGTAGACTCAGAAAACAAGCTAAATGGTGATTAAAGATGCATGTATGTTGGTTGGTTGGTTTTATTTTAAAGTGTATATTTCTAGCTCCTAGTTTTGTGTGCCTTTTTTTTTTTAATGACGGCAATGAAGTGGTTTTCACAGCTAAACTGTGTGTCCTTTATTTTATTTTATTCCAGCCCTAGTGGATATTGTGTTTGGGGTTGGGAGGGAGCCTTGACTTGTGTTTATTTGTTGAGGAGTGTTGACTTTGCTATGGGTAGCCAAGGGCCCTTTTTGGCTCCTGCTTCAAAGTTGCAGCTTGTCACTTTTTTTTTTTTTTTTTTTTTTTTTTGTTATGTTAGTCAGTATTTTCTGTGATGGTGTATGAACATTTTTTGCATATCTCCACATCTTTCAAGGAACTAATGTATTGGAATTTATATATGCACAATTAGTGGCCGCGGATCATCCATTAGATTAGACCCATCAAAATAGTTGCCATTTAGACCTATAGCGCTGCATTTTTATTATCTATTGGAATTTATACTATGATTTAATTTAATTTTTTCTCATGAATTTTTTAATTGGCAGCATAAGTCTTAAAACCTGCAACCATATGGCACAGTCGCTTTAAAATTGTGCCTTTTTTTTTATTTTTTTTTATTTTGACAGTTCCAGGATTCTTTTTCTTTTCGCCAGATTGTTTTTATTATACCTAATCATTTGCAGTATTGCATGCACTATTTTATTGGCAGTTTCTGTATTGATAGTTTGGCTGAGAAATCTTTTTGAAGTCCCCTTACTAACTTCCTCATAGTGCACATATAAATTGGCTTTGTTCAATAACCTACTGTATGTTCACCAGGCAGGAGAAATGCTCCAAGCCAGATGAACTCTGGTTTGATTTGTAATATCCTGCTCTTAACTCTGTCACTATGGTGAAGATGGGTGACAAACAAGTATTTTGTTTTGAACCGTGATCTTTTATCTAGGTTATGCTTGGCTTTCATGACCACTCAATGTTTCTTTGGCCATATAAAGACATTGTACACTCCTAGCCCCTTCTCATATGGCAGTTCAAAAATAGCTCCAATGCAGCCTACCCTGTCAATCACAGAGTGGAGCAGGAGTTAGGGGAAGTGTATTTAAAGGATCACAAAGTATATCGTTTAGAATTCTGGAAAGGGAACAATGGTTTTTAATACAAAGTGGTTGCAGCATGTTGACGCATGTTAAACAAGTAATTTATAGCAATATATGTAGCCTTCCAGCTTGTCTCCCTAAGTTAATTTTGTAATTCCTACAATCGATAGGGAGTTTGTTCTCTCGGCAATAAGGCTGCAGAAAGCTCACTCGGGTATATTCAATAAGCTAGTGCAGCAACCTATATCTGCTCATTTTCAGATGTCATATTAGTGGCCGCTGACCTACAGCTAACTGCACTTTGTGCGTTGCTATTTGCCTAATATATAGTCCTTTGCTTTATGGTTTTCAGCCAACTGTAAACTCCGTCCATACTTTTGATTTCTAATACTTAAATCCTGGGAAGATTACAACATGAATAATATGCTTCAGAAAATGGCTACATAGGGTTTGCTGATGACTGCACATCCTTGACTATACAACATCGCTATAGTAATTCTAGTGACAGCCGACCTCACCTGTAGTATTCATTAGAAGCCCCACACACTGTACATCCTTTAAAATGTAGTATTTTAAACTGCCTACCTGGCTGTTTTTAAGTGTCTTAACTGTGTGAGTATAACTATTCAGATCACTGTGGTTACCAGTGACTTGTACTGGGCACCTCCTGTTTTTGCTCTTTATTTCTAAAGAGAAATCAATAGATTTCCCCCAGTATTAAACCATTATGCATTTGTATGTAGATCTGCAATTAAAGCTACATAGAATTATGTAGCTTTATACTTGGCTATAAATGGCTTTGTGATGATAGTCTGTAAGACTACTTGAATTTTTGGCTGGAATACATGTGTATTATGGACACATTATTGCTTTATAGTGCAGATCATTTTTTCACTCCGTTATGAGCAGGATGCACAATGATCAAACAACTTCTTTTTTTTTTTTTTAAAGCTTTAGTTATTGGCATCCAAAGAGAATTTAACTGATTTGGACCTGTTGAACTAACCCACTCTTTTCCAGTGTGGGTGGTTTGGGTCCTTACTATGGATTGCATGCAGTGAGGCTCAGTAAAGTACGGTTTATGGTCTAGGATACACTACCGAATGGGCGTTTACCTGATTGTGACCCTCGCTGTACAATCTAGACCTAAACCTGCACCCTTCTTTTGTTGGCAGCCATTGCAAAGGTAACAAAGCTCTCTCTCATAGGAATAATTGCCAGTCATCCTCAATGTAAATGGTTTTTGTTCATAGTGGAGGTTTTAATTTAATGAACAAGAAGTGTCTGCTACTGTGTGCTGTGGTGGCCTGATAACTGTATAGTGACTATTACTTGGTCTAAATCGGGAAGGAGTATGCAAACAAAAACCTGATTCACCCCACATACCTTGGGGAGATGGAAGTGCCTTTGTGGAAAGGTGTGCCTGCAATGGGAGCCAGTGAGGATACAAATATGAGGACTGCGTTTACTGACGTGCACCTTCATATATATGGTGGTAGTTTATGGACACCAAACATACAAAATCCAAAGTAATTGAACTCTTGTGCAGAGAAAATCAAGCACTGCCTGGCTCAGCACTGCAACTCTTATTGGACCCTCAGGTGGCCGGAAGATTTAAGGCACTTTTGACATTTTAGGACAAGGGGAAACATCTTTAAGAAGCCAGACAATTTCAGTTTACAGCAGTAGGAAATATTTTTCTCAAACTAACCATACACATAGATTTATCTGCAGATTTTCTATGGTCAGATGGGAGAAAGTGCAACATATTCCTCCATTTATGCTAAACTGTGTGAATGGAGGAATCTCCCACTGGGCCTAGCTTCAGTGTCTTGCTAGTCGGCCCCCTTGCTAGTCGGCCCCGCTGGCAGTCAAAATACCTCAACAATGCCTGCATCCAATCAGATTGTTCAGGTATTTTGACAGCCAGCGGGGCCGACTAGCAAGACACTGAAGCTTGGTCCAGTGGGAGATTACTCCATCCACACAGTTAAACGTAGATGAAGGAATCTGTTGCACTTTTTCCATTTGACCATAGAAAATCTGCAGATCGATAGATGTATGGCCAGCTTTGGGGGTTGATTTCTGAAACTTCCGCTCCACGCCATACACTGAGCGGAGGCCGTTCGAGTGGCATTCCTGCTGCTAGATGGAGCCGAGGAGCATGAGAATATCCTGTGTTCCTAATCTTTGTCTAATGCTGGGTAATACCGTGCTGATGGCCTTTGCCCAGCGTATGACTCGGCATACATTTTATTAATCGACGCCCCTAGTGTATTTTTCAAAGTATAAAAATATGATCCTGCCCATTTTTTGGTGGCTGTGAAACGAGAGCTGTTTTTTTTTTTTTTCTCTATATTAAATTTCACTTGGCCCCAGATGGACAAACTCATGCTGATATGAAGGCAATATGCCTTTTTTTAAGGTGGCAAAGAAAATGTAAATCCATTTAATACTTCAGGAGAGGCACGAGCAGTAATCATTTTTTGTGTGCATTGGTTACCTTTTAGACTTCTCCAACCCCGATGTAACCTAGCATTCTAATCATCTAGATATGTAGAGGGGTAAAAGGAAACCTGTCAACAAACTGCTTTTGTCATTAATCATAAGCCTGTATATTCATATGTATCTCAAATGAATTATTTCTGCTTTGATGTTCAGTGACTGTTTTGAGAACAGAGAAACCCCAAATTTGGGTCATCCAGACTAGATATCCCACAATGGCTCCCAGTGCAATGGGTTTTTTGATGCTTGGCAAAGAGTGCATCTGTTTTTAAAGCCAGTAATTATATATCTATATTTATGTTCTATGCATTAAACTACATAGGTGTTTTTGTCTAACCCTAGGTTTCTATAGTTACCCTCACAAATACTCCTATTACTTATTTGTCTGAATGAGAAGTAGACCAGCTGAATCGAACTGGATGTTTAGTTGACGGGTATTTAATTTGACCTTTACATCTTTGTAACAGTGTGATGCACACATACTTGAAACCTTATGCTATGGAGTGTGGCATAGCATCTGAAAAGCTTCAACACTACAGCATCGTAAATGTTTTCTGCACCGTTTTGAATGTGTGACTGCTGTGTCTTCCACCACTTTTACGTTTTTTGTTTTTCGCCTGCATATATTTTTTTTTGGTTTTACTTTTATTTTAAGGGTGACTAAGGTTGCAGAGATTAATGTGTGCTGAGTCTGCAGAGTACTTCTAGTAGGGTTGCCACGATAAATCGCTAGATGTCAAGAAATATTGACAACACTTAAAACCATTTCACTTTATGGACAGATTTACTTCACTATTGCATAAAAATAACTTTCTAACTAGAGGCGTTGAAGGTCTAATTTATTTAACGTCTAAATTCTCAGCAATTAAAAACAAAAAAAAAGAAAATCCCAGGTACATTTGTAGAAAGACATAAACTGAGTATTTTTTTCTTCGGTTTCCTTGTATAGTAATTGTAAAACTTTCTATTGTGGCAACCCTATGCACATAATAACAACTAAATGTGATTTTTTTGGGTTAATTGATAAACACATGGCTCAAAAAAAAAAGTTAACTTTGTATTTTGCTTTACTAAGAGTTTTTTTATCTCTTTGGTCTCACAGGATTCCTGCACATTACGTATACCCTCATGCCTTTATGCAACCAGGAGTAGTAATTCCTCATGTGCAACAGACGGCTGCCACATCGACGAGTCCATACATTGACTACACGGGGGCTGCCTATGCCCAGTATTCTGCTGCTGCCGCTGCCGCCGCTGCTGCCTACGATCAATACCCCTACGCAGCTTCTCCAGCTGCTACAGGATACATGACCACCGCAGGCTATGGCTATGCAGTTCAGCAGCCACTTACCGCTGCAGCTCCAGGAACTGCTGCAGCAGCTGCTGCCGCCTTTGCCCAATACCAGCCACAACAGCTGCAGGCTGACCGAATGCAGTAGCACTTAGACTTTTGAAGTTCTCGACGACTATTTTTTCTTTTTTGTTTTCGGCCTTCCAGTTTCTATAGATGAGACCATATCAGATTAGGCTCTATGGCTTTAAGGAGAAAGTGACTTCTTTTGGAGAGAAAAATAACAGTATTCCAGCTTCTGTATGTAGTATGCATCCGGCTTACTTTAGGAGGTGTGTTTCAGGCATTAAGGAACTCCTGTGGTTTGTTTTCCTGAAAAAGATGTCAGAATTTATAAACTATACAGATTATATTTTTACATCAGGAAAAAACAAAACTGCCTTTTATTAATCTGAGAAAAAAATATATATTTTTCCTCCTTTTACAAATGTTTGAACCAGGGAAATATCAATCAGCAATATGTAGCCTGTACAAAGCAAAGTTTTCAAAGCACAAAATGCATGTAACTCTCACACTGACCAACTGAATTGTGTAGGTGAGAAACGTGCAGTAAGCATTGATGCGTTGGAGGCACATGGCCAACTGGTCACATGACAATGGATAGGCACCAAAGCTATTTTCTCATCTTTCCTCTATATAAGTGGAACTATAGAACAAGTGATGTGGAATGAACGGGTGCAACAGCTGTACAGACAATCAATACCAGACCGTTCTGGAGAGAACACATCACTTGTGCGTATTTGATGAGCTTGTCACATTCTAATCCCTCTCCCCATCCTGTTTCGCTTTTGGGAAACTCTAACTGCTGGTGTCAGCTATTCTGATTCTGAAATAGGATCAGCCCCTTATTACCACAGTCTATTTATTACACCTATTCATAGCTTGTGAATGACAACAGGAAGATACTTGCAGAGGTTAACCCTTTAAGAACTGCTTTTTTTAGAAAGAAAAGGCTCCCCATGTTTGAGTTGTAGGTGAAATCTTTTTTTCTTTTTCCCTCTGTTCAAAGTATTTAAAAAAAAATTAATAAATAAAAAAAAAAGAACAATATATATATATATTAGTTGGGTATGACTTTCAGTTGCAGTTCTTTAAGGGTTAAATAAATAAAAGGATTGTACTGTGCCTTACTTGTAATGTTTATTGAAAGAAAGGTATTTATTTATTTTGATAGTTTTACTATGGTGCGCACTAAAGAAGGGAACTTTAGATGCGTTAAAGACCTTATGTATTCATCTCATGGTATAAATTATTTAAGTAAGTTAGATGTAGTAAATATTAATCTATTCAACTGAAAGTTGACTTGGATTTATTTAAATTCTGAATGTGCACTGTGTAATAATATACCTACCATAACACTTTAGGATTTTACATGACAAGTAGATTTTTTTTTTTCTCCCCATTCATTCAATGAAGACCTCTTTAAGCAGTATAATATACATTTCATTTGTATGTAGGATATTGTCTATCATTTTTTTTTTCTTTACTAGAAAAGTGCTGCTTTATACAGTGACTTGTAAAACTGCAATACTTGGCAATTTTTATTCTTGACTTCATGAATATTTTACACTGTAATGGGTTTTTATACTTGAACTATTTCATACAAGGGAAGAAGACCGCATTTTATGGACATTTGTCTAAATGTCACTGGATTTCTTTTTAAGTATTCAAAATACTAGCCAGTGTTATGTAACTGTAGACAAGAATCTCCATGCATATTATTTATTCATTATATGTTGCTTTATAACAGTTAAGATCTATTAATTTCACTTGTATTAAATACAATAAAAATATCTTTTTGTTGCATTGTAGTCTGTTGAGAGGTGTGTGTGTGGTGTGTGTGTGTGTGTACATAGCTAGATGGACCTTGTGTGTGTGTGTAGCTAGATGGACATTGTGTGTGTGTGTGTGTGTGTGTGTGCGTGCACAGAGCTAGATGGACATTGTGTGTGTGTGTGTGTGTGTGTGTGTACGTACAGAGCTAGATGGACATTGTGTGTACGTACAGAGCTAGATGGACATTGTGTGTACGTAAAGAGCTAGATGGACATTGTGTGTACGAACAGAGCTAGATGGACATTGTGTGTACGTACAGAGCTAGATGGACATTGTGTGTGTGTACAGAGCTAGATGGACATTGTGTATGCAATAATAACTGAGGCCCATTTACTAAAGGAGTTGGTGTGGTTTTTTTTTTTAAACTTAGGCTAAGGTTATATAGTTTTAATCCCCTGCAGATTGCAGTGTTCCCACTTACAAAAAAAGGGTCTAATTTTATCATGGGTGTATTATGAAAGAGACAGAATACCAACCAACAATCCAGAAAAAACACATGACTCAAATCTTATAAATTGAGTTGCAGTTCAGTGAGTAAAAATTAAGTATTTGATCCCCAAGCAAAACATAACTTAGTACTTGGTGGAGAATCCCTTGTTGGCAAGCACAGAGGTAAGACATTTCTTGTAGTTGGTTACCAGGTTTGCACACATCTCAGGAGGGATTTTGGCCCACTCTTTACAGATCTCTAAATCCTTAAGGTTTCTTGGCTATCGCTTGGCAACCTGAAGTTTCAGCTCCCTCCATACATTTTTTATAGGGTTAAGGTCTGGATACTGGCTAGGCCACTCCATGAGCTTTAATGTGCTTCTTCTTGAGCCACTGCTTTGTTACCTTGGCTGTATGTTTTGGGTCATGCTGAAAGACCCATCCACGATCCAGCTTCAGTGTTCTGGCTGAGGGAAGGATGTTCTCATCCAAGATTTTACAATGCATGACCCCATCCATTGGCGTCTCAATGCGGCAAAGTTGGCCTGTATCTTTAGCAGAGTAACGGCCCCAAAGCATAATGTTTCCACCTCAGTGCGTGACTGTAGGTATGCGTTCTCTTAGGGTCATAGTCAGCATTTTTCTTCCTCCAAAACATGGCGAGTTGGCAATGGCAGAGAGCTCAATTTTGGTCTCATCTGACTGCAGCACTTTCTCCCAATCCTTATTTAGATGTTCATTGGCAAACTTCAGACGGGCCTGTACATCTGCTTTCTTGTGCAGGATCTTAATCCCCTGTATTGTGTTACCAATGGTTTGTTTGGTGACTGTGGTCCAACTACCTTGAGATCATTCATAACCTCATCTCACTTTTCTCATCATCCTTACCCCATGAGGCGAAATCTTACATGGAGTTCCAGGCCGGGGGCGATTGATGGTTATTTTGTATTCCCTACATTTTTAAATTGCTCCACAC
>NW_017307370.1:586606-589326 GCF_000935625.1 Nanorana parkeri
AATTATTGTTGGTTGGTGGGGGATCAAATACTTATTTTACTCGCTGAACTGCAACTCAATTTATAACATTTGAATTGTGTGTATGTTGGGGTATTTTTTTTTTCCTGCATTTTTGGTTGACATTCTGTCCCTATCATTGAAAATACACATGATAAAAAACTATAGACCTTTAATTTCTTAAGTGGGCAAACTTACTAAATCTGCAGGGGATCAAATTATTTTCCTCACTGTACCTGCTGCTGTAGGGGTCCCCCCTCCTTTTTATGGAGATTTTCCTTCCTGTCCTGTAGACACCACTGGAGGTGAGAGGATCTCTTTCCAATGTGAGGGATATGCCTTCTAAAATCTGGCCTTTCACCTATAGATTTTATTTTTCGGCTTACTGTCAGATGGAAAAAGTGCAACAGATTCCTCCATCTATGCTGAACTATGTGGATGGAGGCATCTCCCACTGGGCAAAGTTTCAGTATCTTGCTAGTCGCCCCTGCTGGCTCTCAAAATACCTGAGCAATGCCTGCATCCAATCAGATTGTTCAGGTATTTTGACAGTCAGCGGGGCCGACTAGCAAGATACTGAAGCTTGGCCCAGTGGGAGATTCCTCCATCCACCCAGTTTAACCTAGATGAAAGAATCTGTTGCACTTTATCCCATCTGACCATAGAATATCTGCAGATAATCTATAGGTGTATGGCCAGCTTTAGATTTCTCCCTCTATTCTTGTTCTGGTGTCAGACATTTGGATTTAACCTATTTCTGTTTTGTTACCAACTTGGACATGTAGATTTAACCCCACTTTCATTTCCCGGTGACACTGGTGATCAGGACAGTTTAAAGCGGAACTACAACTTTAATAACTATGTTAAAGCACAGCGAGTCGCTGAGTATAGTGGCCATTCAGAGAACCCCTAGTACATTTGTCAATGTATAGTAGGTAGTCTCTGATTGGAGGAGGGGTGGTGAATACATATTAATAGTCTCACTTTAAGTTACAGGGACATAGACCAACCTAAAAAACAGACCGTGGTTTCAATCCTGTGTTACTCTATCTAAAAGAAAAAAAATGTCTTCAGTTATACTGTACCACTTTAGCTCTTGTACCTGCATACACCTTATTGGTCAGAGCCATTTTGAACATTTCCACTATGGGCCTTTTTTTTTTTGTGGTAGCGGTCATCAAAGTTATACATACTTTTTTTTTTTTTGGAACTGGACTCTTTTCGCACTTTTGTTTTGAAGAAAATATTTTCTATGGACTCTAGGCAAAGGCATTAAAGATGAAAATATGCAGGGGGGCTTTTGACCAGTGTTAAGTAGCCACTGCTTCAAGCCTACTGATAAACTATAATCTCAATTCAAATTAGTAAACTAAATGTGAAATTATAGTCTATCATGGGGCAAGCTTGGAGTGGTGACTACTTTACAACACACATAGGGACCATGGGGAACAAAAGTATCCACTCTCCAGAAGGAAAGACAGTGTCAAGATCCATTCAGAAATGATTTGAGGATTGACAGCTGAGTGATACACATATAAAGTACATTTTTGTTCATAGCTGGGGTACTTCAAATGTATTTTTAACATTTAATGCCTGAGTTAAGTGTCACTTGAAGTGGTTAGGTAAAGCTTCCCAACTCCCTTAGTAAATCAGCATCACTGTGCTTAGCAGACTACTATGATGTAACTTGATGTTGGCTTACAGTGAATTGCAGAAATAACCATACAGGAGCCTGCATTGTACTAATTTATAGAGCCAGACAATATGGAACTGATTTATAACGCTTCCACTCAGCATATAGCTATACACTTGGAAGAAGAGTTAACAATTGGCTGCAAAGTGATCATAAGAGCATGTGACATATCAATAGAGCCATTTGTTCTGCCTTCTCAGTTTGGGTCTTATGGTTTAAAGTGAATGTAAACCCTAGCAATTAACTCTTATTTGCTTCCTTTTGGTCTGTTAAATATACCATTTAATGTGTTTTCCAGAGAAGAAAAAAAAACATCTTTCATTCTTTTCAAGGAATGCAAGGCGTTATGTGAGTGGACAAGAGAAGATCGTGATGTTTATCTGCACCTTGTAGAAAACCAGAATGCCTTGCACCCAGGGGCGGACTGGGCCGGGGGGCAGGGTGGCAATTGCCCTCCGGGCCTCTCTGATGCCTTTAGAAACGGCCCACGCCGCCGCAGCGGTAATCACTCTTTTTTTTTCTCTCCCCTCTCGGCCATTCTGCTGCAGCGGCCGAAAGTGGAGAGATACAAGAAGTGATTGCCGCTGCGCCGGCTCCGGCGGGGGCCGTTTTTACAGGAGGAGAAGAATTCTTTGATGCCCGTGTACCGATCGGGCTCCTCGGCGGCCACGTACGGCAGCAGCTCCCTCCCCATTCAGCTGCTATAGGCTGGGAGGGAGACTGCACACGATTGGCTGGCAGCATAGTTATGCTGTGCGGGACCAAAAGGCAGGAGACACCACGATGCGGCTGAAGACATGCAGGCAACTTCACTGCCCCCCTCCCCCCACCACCAGGAGAGAAGGAGAAGAGGGCACAGCACCTGAAGAAGTAAGGAAAAGTACCACTGTAAGTACCTGTTCTTTCTACGTGACCTCTGACCTCTACATTCCCCCGCTAGCCTCTGCACTGGATACATACTGACCGCTGACCTCTGCACTGCATACATACTGACCTCTACATTTCCCCGCTGACCTCTGCGCTGCATACA
>NW_017307371.1:0-36286 GCF_000935625.1 Nanorana parkeri
CCTGCGCGTGTGCGTGTTGGGCTTCATAAATCAGCCCCATTGACTCCGACAAGCCTGTCAACACATGCCCATATACCAAGAGCCTTTACTGTTTAGCCTAACACCGTTGAGTTATGAACTTGACCATGTTGTTCTTGGTATTGGCAGTTGAACTTGGAGCCTTCAGTTTAACTTTGGAAGCTGTCATGACTCCGTTATTTCCCAAAGAATTGTAATAAGAAACGATGTGTCCAGGTCCAATGTTCCATGGATTTGAGCGGGACTTATGTTTACAATGGCCGCGGTAAGCAGTCACCTCCGAAATATTTACAACCGAAAGCCCCAAGGTGTAGTCAGTTTGTTACGGATCAGAAGCGCGCTGGCTCGGTGAAAACTGTAGAACAAACATTTCCGCAATTCAGTTTTCTGGTTTTCTTTGATTACTACTTATCCAGAGAAAAATGTTTTTCTTAAAGCTGTGCTGAGATCATATATACCTCGCATGATGTAATTCCATATTATAAGTACTGTGCCAGCTGTTACAAAAATATATATCTACAGGATAAGAACCCATAACTGGACCCCTTTACTTTTAGCTTGAGCATATGATTTTGGCTTTGGGCCAATGGCTCTGTCTAGGCTGACCAGTTCTGAGGTTGTCCATGATTGTACAATGTAAATTCTGTTCACCGCATTTACAATGTAGCACTAGTTTTTTTTATTTTGCTTGTCCTGCTTTTTCCCCTGCATAGTCTTGTTGTTTTTCTATTACATAATAATGATGTGATTACTTAAACTGCTCAAAGTTGGTTTGAAAATGTAAAAAAATTACTTTGATGGAAATGGGGAGATGGAGGCTGGATTCACCCTTATGAGCCTGCATTGCAGTGCTTGTTTGACGTGCTTCATGATGTGTTTGATAGATATTGTCATGCCTCTGAAATGCACATTGTGTGATGGAAAAAGGGACATTACCTTTTTTTGGCTAATGCATGCACACCTACAATAGCAAACCTCTGCACATGCATTAACATGTGCTAAAGTGCACTTATTACAAAATATAGGTGAGAATGGGCCCTCAAGCCCAACTGCAACCTATACATATATTTGTATATTGCACAGAGTAATGGGTGAAACCAGGATTTTTCCTTTGTTCTCAGGCAGAAAAATGAAGAAAGATGGCCCCAGGAGGGACATGGACACAATTTTTTTTTTGGTATTAGTGGGATTCCTTATCACCAGGACAAAAAGTGAGGGGAAATATCCCCAATGGGAAAACAAACAGCAACAAAAACCCCACAGTGGTTCTAACCTTGATCCGAATATCATTTGGTGGCTAGTAATTAATGAATCTGCTCTGTTTCAATTTGCTGAGAGTTTGACGAATCCAGTTTGAAATCTGGTAAATCCCATTGAAGTATATGAAAGGTTGACAAGCCCCCTTATGATAGCACAATAGAAGTGGCAGGTTCTCTTTAAGGAGACATCAGGGGTCTGTTAGATGTCATTTCCGCTGGTCCCATGCTGTGTGAGTTCTGAGCCGGCCAGGCATTTGTATGCTAAGACTGAATGTCAGGAAGAACAGTGCCAGCCAAATTCTTTGCTACAGGGCCTGCTCTGTACCTTATGTGATATACACAGTGCTTTGTGCAATTTCTGAACTCGATGGTCTTTTTTTCAACCTAACTAACAATGTAACTATAGGTAAGTGAATTTTGTGCTTTTTAATTTGATCTTATATAAACAGTATTACACTATTGGATCACCTTTGTTTGCTTATTTATGTTTTATGCTCCATCCAAATCCCCTGAGTTGGAGATGAATACTTGATTGCCATAAAAAGTTGGTCTGGTCAGGTGGACAATATATTAAACCTGAGCTCTGATGATCTTGTAATTAAAGTCATCTGTTTTTGGTTATTTTTTGGGTTAAGATTGTCACTTGATCTGGCATTGCACACGAGAAGTTTAACTTTTGAATAAGGCAACCTTATTCTTGAGTGAGTATGGACTTCACATTTGAGTGTATTAGCACTTATTCAGTTTGATTTATGTAATTACATTTCATTTTGTTTTGGGTGTACACATATTTTTAAGGCAGCACAGTGCTGCCTTAAAAATAGTGAGATGATTTGAGGATCTACAGCCAAGTGATACACAAATAAGATACATTGCTGTTACTAGTTAAGGTACTTGAATGCATTTTTAAGATTTAACTCCTGAGTTTAGCGTCACATTAAGGTGGAACTGTGACCGCATGCAGTAAAGCTTTCCCTGCATTGCCTTTTCTCCGTTTCCTGGTTTAAGGCAGGTTTAAACAGCACAGGCACTGCTAATGGGGAGATTGAGTTCTCTTGTTTCTTGTACTATATATCTTAGGAACCTGCTAGTAAGATTGCTGCTCCATAGTTCCTGGCTCTGTTGACCAACAGTGGTCCTTAAAAAGTGATTTACGTTTGTCTACATTTTTGAAACATACTAATACAAAATGAAGAGTCCTTTCAGGATGTTGCTTAGCAGTTTGAGATTTAATATAGCATTCAGAGTTACAAAGCAAAACAATTACATTTCTCCAAAGGGTAATAAACCTGTTTAGAGGGAAGTAAACTTTTGTGTTAATATTTTATAAGGTATGTTTGAAACGCTCACATCTACCACCTTCATGAAAACAGGCTGTTCCCAGGGTATAGGATCTGGAAGTAGCTGTTATACAGTAGAGTCCTTGGTGGTAGGGTTGGATTTGTTTGGTGAGCACCCTTAGAGTGTGGCCTTTGGGATTGCCTTACTGGTGAAAGATGTCAACATTGGTGTATGGGAGAGAGCAAAAAATCTGCCAAGAAGCGCAACAAAGAAATAAAAAGCAGAAGAAGGCAATGGAGTTGTACCAGTAGGATCAGCCAACATAGACAAATCTTCAGCCAAGTGCTCAGTGCCCAGCCACATTACCCTTTATGTTTGTTCCTTCATTCCTTCCCCCTTCCCTTTCTTTCTCATTTTTTTCTATCCTTCGCTCCCTCCCTTCCTTCCTCACTGCCTTCCTTATTTGCTTGGCAGTCTAAAAATATTAAACAAGAAATGTTTATATTTACTAATTAAAACAAGCAGATAGCAGGCTTCAAGCTAGAGCAACCTCTAGCCTCATTCAAAAGCATTTGCTCTAAAATAGGCAAGCAGACCAAGGAGATCAGATTACACACACTGCAAAATAAATCAAGCAGGAGAGACACACCTTTTCTCCCAGTATACATGCAAGGGAGCAGCAAAATTCCCCTTATCCAGTGTTTCCTTAAACAATTTTATTGATCCAAGTGCTTGCGAACAAATCCCCACCTGGATCCTCCCTGACATGCTTCACCTAACAATTGGGCTTAATCTTACAGAGTACTTGGTTTGGGGAGCCAGGGTAGGCTCCAGCATGGCACAACACTAAACCGTTGAGGAAAAGAGCCAAAAAGGGCTTGGGAGCAGAATCATGCTCAACGCTCTTCTTCTTAATAAAATTTAGCAACATGGGATCCACCTGGTTTACTCAGCTACACAGACAATTCTAGGTTTTCATAATAGAAAGACCAGCATGCTTTGCAAGGTAATTATCATGGCTGCACCTCTTATTCCATTTTAAATAGGGAAGATTTTTATTATCAGTAATTAAAACAATTATTTTAAAAAGCAACTCAAATGTTTAAATGTAAAAAGAGAATTGACCGAAAATAATTATCCTTTTCCTTTGACAGTTGAGTTTAGATAACAGAGTGATAGAACGAAGTCCGCAACCGGGTGAGGGAGGGAAAAGCAAAACTGCAGCCTGCTTTATAACTTCAGAGTATTGCATCAAGCCCGGTCAGTTAGGAAATCTTGACAATTACCAAGGGGCTGTGATACAAAAACTAGTGGCTTCCATATGGTCATCAGTCTGCAACACATGGATATAATTACTTTGGTCTCTGCCCTGCTGAAATGAAAAACTTCAGCAAATAATGTCAAAAATATGACCTCATGGCAAATTTCATTTACTCAACCTGGTGAACTCCTCGTAACCTTGAGATGTGTTCTAGATCTCAGGGCTGATAGTTTTACACAAAACACGTTTAAAACCCATAGTCATCAGAAGGGTGACCATTACCAGGGAACTCTCAACAAAGGCCTATCTGCTACTTATCACGCTGTAGTCATTAATGAATGGATCCCCTACATCAAAGAGTGAAGAGCAAGTGCTTGACATTACAGTGATTTACTTTGAAGATGTTGCGGTTAAGTAGTGGTGGCTTATCTCAAACCTTCTGTTGTGAGCACCCCTGACAGTGTTAATGGGTCCTTGTTATTAATCAATAAGTACTAAACAAATTAGGTTTTAGGCTATGAAAAATGTTTAACACATGTACCTGTACATTTAACACTACACAGTTTATATTCCTCATACAGAATAATTCTGCAAATTTTTAATGAAACAGATACACATAGAACGTTTTCTGTATTTTTAAAAAAGAGCCTTTTTATGAGGTCCACAAACTCACATGCCAGTAGCACCCAGACATGTGGAAAAAATGTAGACATTAATAGCCGTGTGGGATCACTTATCCTCAGCATACCCAGGCTGTTCATGGCTGAATCCAGAAAGTTAGCTTTGCTCCAATGGTACAATATGCCATTCCTTGTTTGTTCTATGTAATCTGAACTGCCAGTCAGCAGCATGCAGCAGCCAAGGAAGTGGGCAGAGACACAACATTGTAAGATTGTATACTAGTTGGTCTACCATTGAAAAGAGAAAGGGGTAAAAGTGGTAATTGTTTTTATTTATTCATTTCAGCAGTGTACCATATTTATTATTTATTTATGCAATATACACTTACGCAGCACTTTACAAACTGTACGTTCACCTCAGTCCCTGCCCTCAAGGAGCTTACAGTCTAAGGTCCCTATCTCACATACACACATATGAGGGCCAATTTAGACAGGAGCCAATTTACTTTCCAGCATGTCTTTGCAGTGTGGGAGGAAACCGGAGCTCCCGAAGGAAACCCACACAACCACAAGGAGAACATACAAACGTTACACAGATAGTGTAATCTGCTAACTTTGGTGCTAACCACTAAGCCACTGTACTGCACACAGACCCCATGTTTTGTGAACAATACCATGCTTGTCAGTTCAGAGCACAGCTCTTTACTAAAATGTACAGTATGTCTGGGTAAAATGGAAATAACATAAATTCCGCATATCACTACAACACATGCACATTTTACTATGTTTCGTCTCTTTAAAAAATGCTGCAATTACAGAAAAATAACTGTTGGTCTGGACAAAAATTCAGTAAGCTCCTAACTTCCTGTTTGAGCTGCCTGTGCTTTATTAGAATTATAAGCATTGTTGTTAGCACTATCTGAGGTCTTCCCGCTGGACAACAGATTGCCTACCCCTATGGTATGGGGAATAGGAGAGGGGTGTGTGTGCTGTAGCAGAAAATAACTAGGTAGGGATGACCTATTGTAGTTCATTGGGATTTCAGTGCAGTAGGGTTAGTAGAGCATGCTACATGCGGAGGGGGGGATGATGGTGGAGGTGTGTCGGCTTACCTCTGAATCCTGCTCTGTCTGGTGTCCAACCCAGCTCATTGACATCACTGTTTGCCAGGATGGTCTGGCCAGAACTTTTAGCAACCTGGGACGCTCTGGCCGCAAAGTGACCCTAAGAGATGTCGCCTGAGGCAACCACCTCATGCTGCCTCATAATAGGGATGACCCTGGTTGTCAGCTTAAACAGGAAGTTAGAAGCACATTTATTTATTTTCAGCTCACTATGTATTTTCTGTGCATGGATGATAAAACATAGGGACATGTTCAACACTCTTCCTTTTGAAACCCAAGTACTTAACTTACTGTGAAAATTCATAAATAAGGTGAGCCAACCAATGTGCCAGATTTAAGATCTGAGAGCATTAAGAAAATTCTGTGAATCTGTGCATATCCACGGACCCACTGGTAACCCAAAGACACCATTTTAAAAGCTACATTAACAAAAAACAACAACTATCATCTTCTCCAAAACAATATAAGCCTGGTTCACATTGTTTATGTGGTATTACCTAAATGGCTAATGAGCCACAGATATTCCCTCATAGAAGGTGATGTGGGAAATGAGAGTTTACAGTATGTGCAATGGAAAGTATGTTACTTTCAATTGCCATTGATAAACTAGCAAGGGGTGAATGCTCCAAATGCATTCAGAATGGTGAAGTGCATAGCTCTGGACTAATATGGATCTTAACTCTATGGGGTTGATTTATAACCTTATAAACACGCCACGAACAAGTATACACCTCTGTAGTGTGTTCCCTCCCAGCATGATCTATTGGTGGAATCTAGACACCTTTGTAGTGTGTACACACCAAGTAGGTGTGTTGTGCAAAGCCCTGCATGAATTGCAAGGTGATGTTGTGTAAATTAGCTCTACATTGTGTTGCTTGCGTTGATGAATGCAGGAATGTAAATGCATGAGCTAACCATTTTTGTCTAAACTGTGAAGCAGCATTATATATGCATCATGTGCATGATTTTTCCATATATGGCATTAGTGGAAATATGCTTTTAGAGACTTTTTGGTTGATAAATAAGTTTTGCTGTGTAAAAATCACACGCACCTAGTGCGTACGTGTGTTTAGGTTAGTAAATCAACCCCACGTCTCTGGCACCTTGCGAATCACAGGACTGTTTTATGGCAGCTTATCAATTTTACAAATAAGCAATCATTGTTAGTGCAGCAGGTGCACTGGTGGCGTGTGAGTTTACTTGTTTATTTACAGTTGTAATATAAATAAACTGGATAATGCTATATGCGGTTTCATTTTATTTGAATGACATGCTTGATGCTTTCATTGAAGATTTGATGGAGGGAATGTGAACTGTTTCTCTATCGATGGTGTGGTTTGTATACAAGCCTCTTATAATTTGGAGGTCTTCATTTCTGATGAGTCTCATTCCATAACTGCTGGGGCATGGTGTTGTGTGGCACCAGAAGATCTTTTAGGAGATTTATAATGTTTTAGTTTATTGAAGCAGAAAGACCTGTGGGTTAGTGGTAGAGAGTGTTGCTAAAAACATCATTACAAGCAACCCACGTAAATGACTGGTGGGCGAGAATTAACATCTCAAATCATAAAATAATTTTTCATTTCAGCTAGAACAGTTATCTGAATTCTGTCTTTGTGCTGAGACATCGAAAATGGCTGAACGTGCTGGCACCATCCAACTATCTCAAGATGCTGTTCAAACTAGCTGCAGGCATGAGTTCAAAAACTGTCATGCTACATTAGTGATCTTTTACTGGCATAAATTTAGCAGTAACAGGATTACCAAAGAGATCACTGAACTTTTCCTACAATGTTACTCCTCCACTAAAGTGCTGGAAAAAAAAATGCTGGAGAATCTTTGCTGGTTTGACCACCAAGAGAGCAATCCCATGGGAGCAGGTGAGTGTTCTCTTTTAGGGATCCTGACACTGGCAACTCACCACCAGTGCAGGCTCATTGATCTGACATGGCCCTAGGATTGCCTACTTCACCAAGGGCATGTGTGTAAGAAGCTTTAGAGCAGTGGTTCTCAACCTGTGTAACCTCAGGACCCACATTTGCCCTTGGTCATTAACCCCTTATGACCCAAGTTGCAATGCAATGGAACGCATGGCATTGCCGTAACGCGCGTTCTGATGTGGGCAATAGAACTGTGGGTGGGATATGCATTTGGGGTGCCATTCAGATGAATGGCAATGCAATGCACCTCTCACATCAGAACGCATGGTAGGTGTGATTGTGTGGTACAGTGTGTTAATCATACGGGACTGTGCGATTAACGCACTGTACTAGTGTGAATGGGCCCTCAGAAATACTGACAGATGCACACAACCACGGATACAATCTCACACACTCTCACTCACACATATGCACTACAAAAAAAAAAATCCATCCACTCTCCCTATCTTACGAGAACTGGAGTGGATCCTCAGCCTGAGGTCCAGTGTTGGCTGCTGTGCTGTGATGGAGCTCCATGCATATGTACATTGCTTGTACCGCTCTCTTGCACAACATGTAGAGGTGAAAGGAGCCAGAATGGGACATCACTCCGGTCCAGGCATCTCTACAGGGCATGTAAAGGAGCTCCAAGCAATGCACCTATGGATGGAGCTCCCTCGCGGCCATAGCCCTAGCCCACCCCACCCGAAGCTGACACTCAGTATCGGGCAGCATATTTTGAATGGCTGCTCGGTGCGAGAACTGACAGTGCTGCTCTAGGGGGAGAATAAGGAGCCTCTCACCTAGAAAAGTGGAAGGCACGTGGGGACCCACTAAAGATGAGGTCGCAACCCACTTTTGGGTCAAGACCCACCAGTTGAGAACTAAGGCTTTAGAGACAAAAGTATGCAGTGACTGACAAAGTCATTAAAAGGACTCTATGCATTAACAATGCATGCCCCCTATTCATCTGCTGGCCATGTATAAACACTTCACTGTGGATAGATAGATAGATAGATAGATAGATAGATAGATAGATAGATAGATAGATAGATAGATAGATAGATAAATAGATAGATAGATAGATAGATAGACCTAAATGTCCAAATATATATGGCCACCTTTCAAATATTCAGGTATTTCCAGTGAAAGGTATTATTAATTCCTTAAGTCCTTTTAGACTATTGGTGCTTCCAAGAAACATTTGTTGTAGGAAAGTGCTTTTCTATTCCAGCATGACTGTCGCCCGTGTGCGCTAAGCCAGCTCCATAAAGGCATGGTTTGATGAGTTTGATGTGGAGAAATTCAAGTTGCCTGCAGAGAGCTCTGTCCATGTGCACCTTTGGAATTAATTAAGGTGCCAAATGCGAGCCAGGTCTTCTCTTCCAACATCAGTACCTGACCTCAAAAATTATCTTTTGGCTTATGTCCCAGTTCTGGTCAGGTAGGAAGCAATGTACTGTTCACAGTCTGATACCACTTTAATTTTATAAACCGTGAGTAGAGTTAGGGCATCATAAAGAATGCCCCACACTTCTCATGCCATAGACATGAGCAGTGTCCAGGTCTACGTGAAAGTGAGAAGGGCTCCCTGTACCTGCTCAACCCATATCTTGTGTAAATAGACCCCTAAGTCCAGAGGGCCCTTGTGCAGCTGCACAGCCTGAACAAATGGTTTGCTTTTTTTGTGGTTTATATTCTGCATCCATTTTAAATGCATTCTGCGTGTAGTGAAGTTCCCCTAAAGACATGTACTTTAGATAAGGGGAATCACATCTTCCTGGAAATCCTAACTGAATCCCAACGCTCCCAACTTGTTTGAAGTTCAATTTAATTAAAAGCCTCTGTGTTCACTTTATATAAGGTAGATTCAACTTACACTTTTTTTTCTGAGCCTGTCCTGGCTTAACATGCTTCTGATTTATAAGCTCAGTGTTACATAATTTTCCTTTGCCAGCCTCGCTTGAGATAGTGGGAAGATAGCCAGAGTTTACTGTGCTTCTCTTTGCAGATAAGTAAATGTATAGTTAGCAAAAAAAAGAATAAATGGGCTAATAATGTTGGATTTTGTTTATATGGAAGTGCATTTATAGGATTCAATTCCTCTAGAATGTGGACAGATTTGTTACTGTATAGGACCTGAAATAAAATGGCTTCCAAGAGTTTGTAAGCAGTCTGAAGGAAAAAAAAAGCCACATACTATAGCTATTGCTGGAAATACAACAGCATATTAATGACATTCTACTGTTATGTATTTTGAGCTGTAGATGGCGCTGTAGTGCGATGTTAGTCTCTATGTTTGTATTCTGACTCCGATTGTTGTATTAGCGATTTATCCCTTGCTGAGACCTCTATGCCTGGCCTGTATAAGCAGATATAATCACTGTGGACAATCCTTATCAGATAGCAGAACTCATCAAATACCTTTTTTTAATCCACAAAGTACTTTATTCTGTGCAGCAGGTTACAGCAGACAACAGGATACAGCAGATGAATGAATAGATGTTATAACTACTTGCTGACCAGGTGTTTAGACCCCCTTCCTGGCCAGGCCATTTTTCAGTATTCAGCGCTGCATTACTTTGACTGACATTTATTCCGTCATGCAACGCTGTACTGAAATAACTTTTATACAATTTTTGGGGGATAGATCGAGCAGATAGAGCTTTCTTTTGGTGGTATTTAATCACCACTGGGGGTTTTGTTTTTTACTATATTTAGGAAAAATTACTGAAAATTTTTAAAAAATATCGGGCTCACGTCGGGTAAATAGACACCAAACATATCAAGCTTAAAAATTGCACACACCCGCGAAATCGCAAAAAAACTACAATACCCAAAATTGACCATAGGCCACGCTTTAATAGCTTTTACAGCTCATCAGTTTAGTGTTATCAGTGATGAATGGCCCTAACATTATTGCTTTCATTGCGACGTTCGCGGCGATATGTAACATGTGCAGCGTAATGGGCACAATCGTCGTTTTCGCAGGTATGCGCACCCGACGCATGTTTGCATGTATGGGTGGGGACTTTAAAAAAAAAAAAAAACTTTTTTTATGTGTAACTTTACATTTCCCAGATGAATTACAAGGTTCATTTTTCATGCTACCTTATTTATAGAGGGAAAATGTGGGATGAACTTATCCCCCTTGGCCGGGAGTTCTTGCCTCCTGAAGTGGCCACAGGTTATAAGGATAAGCTGGTTCTGATGGGTGGGTTGGGGGTTAGGATTTGTGAAACCATCCCAATTGCAGCCAGTCTAAACACCACATAAACGCTAGAAAACAGGTTTATTTAAATATTTTGTCAGTCAGCTCTATACAGCCAGAACATAGCGTTTTGCATTTGCATGTAGCAGGTGTGTAACTAGAAATCACAGGGCCCCATAGCAAAATGTTGTATGGGGCCCTGTGATTTCTAGTTATACCCCTTGCAGAGCCCACTTGAGATCCCACACAGCCCACCTAAGGGTGACCCTGCAGAGCCCACCATAGACTATCTATGGTGGGCTCTGCAGGGTCACCCTCAGGTGGGCTGGTCGCACTCCTTACCTGTCTGCCTCCTCTTCCTCAACGCTTGCTGATGGGCCATGCCTCCTCCATCGCCGGGCCCGCCTCCTTCTCCGTCACCGGTCTGCCTCAGTAGGCCATGCCTGTGGCTGTCAGAGACTTGCAATGCCTAATGGGACTTGTAGTTTAATCACAGCTGCCGTTTGGCTACCCCTGAGCTAGAGGGTCTCCCTCCTGTAATGGACGGCAGTATTGCAGGCTGTGATAACTGTTGCATTGCCCTGTTTTACCTTCCCAAAGTAATCTCCCTTCACATTTCTCCCCCACCAAACAAGGCTCTCGCTCCAGTTATCGAGTAGCCATAGGCATGATTCCTAGACATCTGGTAAGTGGTTTGGGATATTAAAGTGTGTATGTTATTTACGGTTGTTACCTGTGTCCAGATAGGATAACTTTGTGTTATTAGAACAATATGCCAGGGTGCTGGACAATTTCCGAGGACGTGCAACAGATGGCGATACTTCCCGTAATGCTGGGACCACCATCTGTACCCCTGTTCATAACACTTCCACTAGACTCTTTACCATTTGACACTTGACAATTGTTCTGTGCCAAAGAGTCTTATGAAGGCTACAACACTTGAATGAAGGGAAGGTAGGAGAAATGGGCCACCAGAGAGGTGAGCTTTTGCAACCTGACAGGGTTGCGTTTAAGTGAAATAGTTGCCGTGCCCTGCAGGGGGCAAAAGACAAATCCACTTTAAATATGACTTTTCAAACTAGGAAGGATTGTCCTTTAAAGAATCAGTACAGACTCAAAAAAAAAAATATTTAAATCAACAAATCAATGTATTTGACATTGAAAATCAGTTCAACAAAACAAGTGGAAAAAGAACAAAATGGTAAGGTGAAAAACAGACATATGATGAAATTCTTTGCTTTCAAAATATTGTGGTTATAAAGGGAACATAGAAAAATGACTGGAATGTGGCTGATGATAGGACGGTTAGGCCCCCAACATCTCTTCTCAGGATTTGGTGCCAGTTCCTCCATCCCACTGAGCAAACAGGGTCTCCACAGAACATTAAATAACTATGGAAGACGGTGTGAACTGGTCATTTTTGGCAAGAGCTGAAGTCTGTGGGCATATGAGGAATGCCACAGGCTCATCTTTTTTTGCTGAGTTAGTTTGAGCTTAATACAACTCTTCAATTTGTCAAGTTCCTCAAGTATTATTTTGGCTGATCCTCTTTATAAGGATTAACTTGCACATTACCATAAATTCAGAAGAGAAAATACTTAGATAGGTAGATACTAGAAATGAATAAAGTTATCATAACCTTATAAAATGTCCCACCTACAATCTCCCCAATGTGTTGGCACAATCCAGATTTACTAGCCATGAATGAAATGAAAAAAAAAAAGCTCTTTCCCGATTCCTGTGAAGTGAACTGGTCCAGTGCTTCTGGTTCATATACTCAATGCTACCATGTAAGAAAATGACACGAAATATGATTTTTTTATGTCATATTCCTTTTCTCGAAGCATAGGATGGGAAAAGTTCAATAATAGATGATTGTTGCCGTTGTTGCATAAAGTTCATAATGTGTTTAATTTAAAAGTTGCAAATGATTACAGGATATGGTATATCTTACAGAATGAGTCTATAAGATGCTTGATGATGACAAAATATCGTATATCTTACAGCAGAAATCTATAAGATGCTTAGGAAACGTGGCTTTAGTTAGTATAGTAAAAATAATCCTAACAGGTGTCTGTCTATTTCAACGTGAGTGTGGGGGTGTGGGCTTGATGCTGTGCGTGTATGTGTGTGGTGTGAATGAGTGTGAGTGTGTGTGTCGTGTGTGAGTGAATGAGTGTCCCTTGAAGGATCATCCCTCATCCTTTTATCCATGCTTTTACTTTAAAATAACCTATGTGATGTTTACCTTAAAAGTCTTTCTGATTAGCATAAGGGAGTGCCATACTCTTAGTAGCTGAGTCATGCGTTCTCCTTCTATCCCATTTTGGGCATCATAGTCTATGTCCTGAGTAATGTGGTTTATTCTTCAAACTCATTTTGAAGGCCAAGTCTTCTTTGGGCATTCCCAACAACTGTTTCAACTATACTTAGGTCTGCCTGTCAGGCTTACTGATTGATTACCAATTGTAAACTCAAAATCAGCAGTACAGTAAAAAACTGAATCTCCAAACTTGGATAGATTAAAATATAGAAAATCAATCATCATTAAGGTTCACACATACATATTTCAATATCTCTGGATTTAACATACCACATCCAGGAAGGCTGATTCTCCACCCTTACTGTTTGACTGGAGCACTGACTAGGCAATAGCATATACAGGTGAAACTCGAATAATTAGAATATCGTGCAAAGTTCATTTATTTCACTAATGCAACTTAAAAGGTGAAACTAATATATGAGAGAGACTCATTACATGCAAAGCAAGATAGTTCAAGTCGTGATTTGTCATAATTGTGATGATTATGGCTTACAGCTCATGAAAACCCCAAGAACCCCAAATCCACAACCTCAAAAAAGTAGATTATTACATGCAATCAATAAAACAAGGATTGTACATAGAACAATATCGGACCTCTGAAAAGTACAAGCATGCATATGTACTCAGTACTTGGTTTGGGCCCCTTTTGCAGCACTTACTGCAATTACTTTTGCACGATATTCTAATTATTTGAGTTTCACCTGTATATACAGTATATACAGTATATATAAATCAGGCAACTCTGAAACTTTAAAAGTTCTAGTAACATGGAAAAAAAAGTGGAAAAAGTGGACAAGTAGGCAAAAGATATATCCATAAACTATCCACCTTCTCTGGGGACCCGGTCATACAGATTTCACAATTAGCTCAACAATTTAAGGAACTATTATTAGGACTTGTATGATATAAAGCAGGGTACAGGCAAAGGCTTAGAAGCAGAAGTTGTCTCTGGATAGAGTAGACCTGGATCTTCAGGACAAAATTAAGTGGGCATTTACAACTTAGGCTTTTTACAGATTCTGGAGTGCCTATGGTATATTAGTGATTGCTTAATGTGGTTATTTTGACTCTAATGATACGCAAGGGTGGGTGTTTATACCACTTCACCTCACAGTGGTCATAATGATATAGCTGATCGGTGTATATATATATATTTATTTTTCTTTTTATATTACCCTGACATACGCGTTAGGTTGTATTTATCCGATTCACACATTTTTCTAATTTTGTTCCATTGGAAAATGTGTGAATTCTGGGTGAAAGTTGTTCGTTTATAAATAGACCTTAGCTTATTTTGCAAAAAAAT
The DNA here is from genome assembly GCF_000935625.1 of Nanorana parkeri. Lineage (NCBI taxonomy): Eukaryota > Metazoa > Chordata > Amphibia > Anura > Dicroglossidae > Nanorana > Nanorana parkeri. The sequence goes on from NW_017307371.1 coordinate 14,323, forward strand.
CTTGCCTTTTTTTAATAAACAATGGGAATTCTTCTTAAAATTGTGGCTCAATTAAAATGTAAAATATAAATAAAATACAGAAAAATTCTAACATTTGTGTATTCAAACATAAGCCTACACATTCATATATTCTTTAGATGAAATGTGCTAATATCCTGACTTTCTAACACTGTCAACACTGTCATGGCACTTGCCAAGAGGAAGGTATGTAAATTAACCATGAAGCTGTCACAGGCTTTCCACATTCAACAGATGTTTACCGAATGCTAATTGGATTTGTTGCTGTTTAAGGCAGTCTTTGTTCTCATAAACAACATTATAAGATATTGGAGCTGTTATCATCATCATTGTCATTACTAAATATATTTTCCTTTCCTTTTTGTTTTCCTTTCCTTTTTCCTTATACCTTTCCCTTTCCTTTCCTATTCCCTTGCCTTCCTTTTCCTTTCTCTTTCCTTTTCTGTTCCTTGCTTCCTTTCTTTTCCCTTTTCCTTTCCTTACCTTTTTCCTTTCCCTTTTCCTTTCCTTTTCTTTCCTTTCGCTTTCCTTTTATGTTCCTTGCTTTCTTTCTTTTGCCTTTTCCTTTCCTTTCTCTTTTCTTTTCTGTTTCTTGCTTTCTTTCTTTTCCTTTCCTTTTTTCCCCTCACATTTTACATACTCTTTTTTTGAATATGTTATAGAAAGACTGCTTTTACCAGACATCATTAGCTCAAGGTGAAATGTACACAGACTGGTGAATGAATACATTTAAAAATGTATTAACTTTAACTTGAAAGGGTAGATAAAATTGGCCCAAAGTTATTAGTGTTTCCTTTTAAAGGGATTCAATAGTTTTTTAATGTGTTATAATCAAGGCTATTTTTATTAGTCAGGTACATATGAAATTTTGCGCATTAATATTTTGTATTCTCATTTTTAGCCAAAAGGTAGAGCTCTAGCCCATGTGTTTTCCAGGTGAATGGTTTTGCTGGAGCAGACTGGTATTTATAGAGCTCAGCAGATCAAGCTAAAATGTACACACATCAGAGTTCAGTAGATCAAGCTGAAATGTACAAACATAAGTGAATAAGTAAGAGCAGTGATTCCTCCTCCCCCTCCCACTTCCCCTAGCTTCCCCTCCTGTACTGCTCAGATAGCTTTGTATAGTGTTTTAATCAGAGGGTCAGTCTAGATAGGCACAGCCAGCTGTCACTCACGCAGCTGGGCGGATCTCGACGGCGAGGTCGGGATCCGCTCCGGCGTCTCAGTATACCGCGAGCTGTAGCTCGCGGTATACTGAGCTTAGGGTGACGGGAGGATGCCAGTTTGTGTCCTCCCGTTACCCTAAGGAGAACTATGGGGAAAAACACTGACCCCATAGTTCTCCTTTAAGGTTCTTGGGCACATCTACCACTTTTAATGGCATCTGGTAAATAGCTGGGTGACCATATTATGACTATGTATGTTGCCTGACTGCAAAGCAAGTTCCAGTGTGGGAGCCGTCATGGTCATGTGACCTGCATCTATATCACTAAGGATTTTCCTATAGAATGTGATGGGGAAAGATGTTGGAGTCATAGTGAGGATCAGATATGTCTATGATCAGATACACAGTCCTATTGTACCATCTGCATTGTGATATTTTGAGAGAGCCTCTTAGAGATTCAATGGTTATCTACTGTATCTATCTATCTATCTATCTATCTATCTATCTATCTATCTATTTATCTATCTATCTTTATACAATCTATCTATCTATCTATCTATCTATCTATCTATCTATCTATCTATCTGTCCATCTATTTATTTATCTATCTATCTATTGCTTTCTATCTAATCTATCTACTTTTGTTCTGCACAGGATCTCATTTACAGTAAGCATTGTAGTCCATGTACAGATTACACTTTTTTTCAAAAAGCCCCCTGTGTTGTGCTCGGCCCAGGGATATGTTCCCCTTATGGTTACCAGATGGCTCCCGGCCATCATTGGAGGGGTGGTCTGCTTATGTGTTTCCTAGAAATAGAAAGTGAAGGGCCTCACATAGATAAAATGCATATAGCCTTAATTGTACTACATATTTCCAGCCATGCACTCAAGCAGATACTATTAGCCTCACATGAGATATATAAATAAACTTTACCTATGCAAGCCATCATAGAAAGGGGAAATAATGGATGCTGTGCTTTATGATGGGTGCACAGCCACATGACTGGTACTGTTTATGCTTTATTCATGATCATGTGAAAATAAGCAATTAAGAGCAACTCTGATCAATATATAAACACACCCTTCAACTTATGTATCCCTTTATAAATAATAATTTCTCAGTTTGATCAAATCAGTCTTTGTACTCAGTTGCCACCTGCCAGCTGAAAGCAGGCTTGCAATATGCAGTATGCAACCCTACACCATTTGGGAAAATAGGTGGTCGCCCCCGCCCCCCTCACTGTTGAACTGTTAGTATACCGCGAGCTGTAGCTCGCGGTATACTGAGCTTAGGGTGACGGGAGGATGCCAGTTTGTGTCCTCCCGTTACCCTAAGGAGAACTATGGGGAAAAACACTGACCCCATAGTTCTCCTTTAAGGTTCTTGGGCACATCTACCACTTTTAATGGCATCTGGTAAATAGCTGGGTGACCATATTATGACTATGTATGTTGCCTGACTGCAAAGCAAGTTCCAGTGTGGGAGCCGTCATGGTCATGTGACCTGCATCTATATCACTAAGGATTTTCCTATAGAATGTGATGGGGAAAGATGTTGGAGTCATAGTGAGGATCAGATATGTCTATGATCAGATACACAGTCCTATTGTACCATCTGCATTGTGATATTTTGAGAGAGCCTCTTAGAGATTCAATGGTTATCTACTGTATCTATCTATCTATCTATCTATCTATCTATCTATCTATCTATCTATCTATCTATCTATCTATCTATCTATCTATCTGTCCATCTATTTATTTATCTATCTATCTATTGCTTTCTATCTAATCTATCTACTTTTGTTCTGCACAGGATCTCATTTACAGTAAGCATTGTAGTCCATGTACAGATTACACTTTTTTTCAAAAAGCCCCCTGTGTTGTGCTCGGCCCAGGGATATGTTCCCCTTATGGTTACCAGATGGCTCCCGGCCATCATTGGAGGGGTGGTCTGCTTATGTGTTTCCTAGAAATAGAAAGTGAAGGGCCTCACATAGATAAAATGCATATAGCCTTAATTGTACTACATATTTCCAGCCATGCACTCAAGCAGATACTATTAGCCTCACATGAGATATATAAATAAACTTTACCTATGCAAGCCATCATAGAAAGGGGAAATAATGGATGCTGTGCTTTATGATGGGTGCACAGCCACATGACTGGTACTGTTTATGCTTTATTCATGATCATGTGAAAATAAGCAATTAAGAGCAACTCTGATCAATATATAAACACACCCTTCAACTTATGTATCCCTTTATAAATAATAATTTCTCAGTTTGATCAAATCAGTCTTTGTACTCAGTTGCCACCTGCCAGCTGAAAGCAGGCTTGCAATATGCAGTATGCAACCCTACACCATTTGGGAAAATAGGTGGTCGCCCCCGCCCCCCTCACTGTTGAACTGTTTAAGAAAGAATGTGGGACAGGAAGTATAATATCCCAGATGGGACCAGTTTTTAAAACTAGCACTTACAGTGGGGCTACCCCCCGCACAGCAAGGGTTAGGTCCTTATTTTTCTCTGGGGGCCGGAATAACGAAGATATGCTGACCTAATCTTCAGTCCTTCGGCAGTCAGCGTTCACTTCTCGTCCCCTCCACTCTGGCTGTGGTATGTTCCGCGGCATCCTCATGTCTAAGTCAATGCCATGAGGATGTCAGTGGTCTGCCACAGGGGCGTCCCGAGGCCTGGGGCGGACACTCCGCTGTGACGACATTGTGCGTGCGTCACACGTCATACATGCGATAACGTCATGCGCATGTGCGGTCATCTTATTGATACCTGCCCGCGGCCTTCTTGATGATGGACGCCGGCAGAGAGAGGAGGGAACGTTCACTCAGCAGGATAAGGTATGCCGCCCGGTCCCCTCCTCTCTCCTGAAACTGTACCTGACTTTTCAAAGGGGGTGACACCAAAATGACTGTCAGTCATTTTGGTGTCACCCCTCCAATGGTGTCACCCGGGTGCGGGCCGCACCCCCCGCACCCCCTTGTGATGCCACTGGTCTGCCACAGATGAAAAGAGGCTGAGGGGAGAAAAAATGTTCAGCTTTACATACACTTTAAGACAAATCATGTTTCCCTCTTGTTTCTTACAACCATTGCACCCACTTCCTTAAACAAGGTGAAGACTAGACATGTGCGATTCGTTTAGTTCCGAATCGAAATTCGGACGAATTTTCGGAAATTCGGACATTCGGATGTATCCGAATTCCGAATTACAGATACAACGAATGCAAACGAATCCGAATTTCCGTTTACGAAATTCGTTAGCGCTAGTTCGTTCGAACGTTCGTTTCGTTTGTTGGAGCAAAGTAACATTAGAGAAGGAGAAAAACATTTTTCCCCCTCAAATGTCACTTTGCTGCAAATGAATGAACGAATGAACGAAACGAATAGGAAACGAAAACGAAACGAACGTTCGAACGAACTACCGCTAACGAATTTCGTCCGAATTCCAAATCCGAATTGACTTTCACACCCGAATCCCGACAAACGAAATAACACAAAATCCGAATCAAAACGAAACGAAACTAAACACATTTTTTGGCAGTGCACATGTCTAGTGAAGACATAGTCCTCCTTTTACATAAAAATAATAAATGCACACACAATATTAAAACAAAAAAATTGCATTTATTAGTTTCTTGCCTTAAAGCGTGCAAAGCTTTGCAACTGAGGTCAATGGATGATGGGCACAGTGCTCAGGCTCCCACGGACTATTCTTCTCAGCCCCAGGTCTGTACAGAGGTACGGACTTTGAGCTATAGGGGGTGATTTACTAACCTAAACACACGCACGCACTAGGTGCGTGTGATTTTTACACAGCAAAACGTATTTATCAACCAAAAAGTCTCTAAAAGCATATTTCCACTAATGCCATATATGGAAAAATCATGCACATGATGCATATATAATGCTGCTTCACAGTTTAGACAAAAATGGTTAGCTCATGCATTTACATTCCTGCATTCATCAAAGCAAGCAACACAATGTAGAGCTAATTTACACAACATCACCTTGCAATTCATGCAGGGCTTTGCACAACACACCTGCTGGGTGTGTACACACTATAAAGGTGTCTAGATTCCACCAATAGATCATGCTGGGAGGGAACACACTACAGAGGTGTATACTTGTTCGTGGCATGTTTATAAGGTTAGTAAATAAACCCCATAGGGGTAGGGGGCAAGTTGGGGATAGGGGGGTTGATGATGTGACCATGTTTCATGTTACACCCTAAGTATAGATATAATATAAAATATAGTCTGAAAAGTAAACTAAGTTTTAAAGGTGCTTTTCATTGTAAAAGTGTTGCCTACTTTTTGGCAAGACTTGAAAGTGGACATGTAGATGGTTCAGGTATCACTGATTTTATAGCATGCAAGCACTAAGATAGCTGTGATATACTTCTTTCCTAAAAAAAATGTCAGGTATCACAATTACAATAAGCATTAAATTGATTAACTTCATTAGTATGAAAACTGAGCACAGCCTTAATTTTAATGTGAACCCTTACAGTATGAAATTCAGTATGTGTCCTGGTACAGTACAAAGCTTTACTTACTTCTTGTATGGAGTTTGACCTTCAAAGGTTAATTGCTTGACATGTATCTCCAATATACAAGGGAAAATATTTAACATTTATTGGTCTAGACTTCTGCTGAAAATACATGTAAAACACAACTGTGGTCTGGCTCTATGAAATGGGATCACACAAGATGATCAATATAACATTTTCAAAGGTTTTCCTCCTCCAGTTACTCCTTTAAAAGCAAGCAGGTTAAAGATATTTAGTATATCTGATTTATATAATGTACTATATAAAATAATAAAAATAAATATATGTATATACTGTATACTGCCAGTCACCATTTAGTTTTGTTATGATCTGGGGTTGCTTCAGTTGGTCAGGTCTAGTTTCAGCAACATTATGCCCCCAAAAAATGAGGTCAGCTGCCAAACTGAATATACTGAATGACCAGGTTATTTTACTCAATGGACTTTTTCTTCCCTGATGGCACATTGGGCATATTCCAAGATGACAATGCCAGGATTCAATATTAGAGTGTGTGACTTTTGCCACCTGTCCAGGATTCACCCAGTCAGTGCAGGTTTTGAATGCTGTGTCCAGGTTTAATTGGGGGCACTATTTACATATGAATAAGCCATGACTCTGTCATATGTAAATATCGTGGTTAACTGATATTGCAACTCCTTGCAGGTCAGTGTATATACCTTTGTTACATTGCTGGTCAGTGTATATACCTCTGTTGCATTGGCGGTCACTGGGAATACCTCCGTTGCATTGGTAGTCAGTGCAAGGCTTCCTAACTAATTCCCTCCTTGCCCTCTCTCCTGGCTGTCTCTCCTTGCTCTCCCTCCTGGCTGTCTCCTATATATTCTCCAAAAACATTTCCACGCAGCAATAGAGTGTTCAGGTTTTGCTTGAAGAAAAGGTGACAACCCTAATAGTCACAAGGTACATTTTTGTTATAAGTTAGGATACTTGAATACATTTCTAAGAATTAACTCCTTAGTTTAGTGTCACTTTAAGCTCAGGAGTTCACAAAGTGCCCAGGTACAGAATTTCTAATGGCTGCTTACCTGTGGCCGTACAGCTGAGTGATCAGGATGCTGCCTGCAAGAAAATATAAGGAACCCCCCTCAAAGAGTGTTTATAGGGTTCTACATGGCCACATGGTGACAGTGGATTGTTGAGGTATGCACCATAGCATGCAGTAAGTGACCACATGTTCCTCTGAAGAGTGAAAACCTGAAGCTGCCTTTAACTTGATATGGAATGTCATCCTATGGTAATATTGGAAATCACTGTTCAGTGTATGTATATTCCCTGTTATACAGAGTTAGACCTAGTGACCCCAGTAATTAACACTTTGTAACAGACTTGGTCTGACACAACCTCCTTTTTTTTCTGCAATACAAGACTGAGTGAGGACACATGTGATGAGGGGTGTGACTGTTACTCTGCTCTGCCAGCATAGTACACTGGAGAGTATTTTCACAGAAAGATAAAGTTATTTCAATAGATTTACAAGCAAATGCCAGTTAGAAATCAGAACATGCAGGGGTACAGGATTACAAAGAGATAAAAGGGTATGAGACTCTAAATAAGCTTTTGATATTGGATACTGAACCTTTAATAGTGTATATGTGTTTAAAAGAGTGTGGATTATCTTGAGTGACATATTTTCCCAATGGGACTTTACTTATTGTTCACAAGGTTTAATTTACTGGAGGCACTTATTAGAGATCTTGATCTGCATACAGTGGGAGCACCAATATTCACTCAGGTGGTGCCACAACATGGTGGTACCATTAGGGCAACAGATCTGTGGCTCTTAAAATGGACCTTTACCCTTAAACAGCAAAATCGAGAATTGCACCCCTCTTTCTGTGCTAAACCATGATATGTGCTAAACCTAATGAATACATGTGAAAAACGCAAGCATTTTAATTAACTAACAGTTTTAGAATGTTCACCTCCTGGATTCCTTGGGCAAAAATGACATAGGTGTGCCAAAGCGATGTACAGAAGGGGGTGTAGCCGTGGAGCCACAGCAAACAGCACAGGCGTGAGATTTCAGCAGAGGGAGGATGGAGCAAACGTTTGACCTTTTTCAAAATGGCCACTTGTATGGTGATAGACAAGATTAGAAAAAAAGTAATTAAAAAAACATTATGAGAGAATTCCAAAAATGCTTATTGCTCTAATCATATGAAAATGTTTATGTTGATAGTTTTTTCATTTTTGTTTTATCATGTAAAGGTCCAATTTAAAACTTTAGGTTAGATTGGTTTATCTAGCTTATCACTCCAAAGACATGCTGGAAGGTTAATTGGCTCCTGTCTAAATTGGCCCTGTATACATGTGAGATAGGCACCTTAGATTGTAAGCTCCTTGAGGGCAGGGACTGATATGAATGTTCTGTATGTAAAGTGCTGTGTAAATTGTTGGTGCTATATAAATACCTGTAATAAGTAATAATAAATATCTGTCTTATTACAATTTAGACATTCTCTGTGCTAAGAAGGACAAATTGGTGAATGCAGACCCGAAAAGAAATATTGCCCCGTTTGGTCATATGACCCCCTACAATAATACCTTACAGTCCAAATACAGTGACTAGTTTATCAGATTGCTTGTAAGGCTATGAGTGGTGTTCCATGTGTATCGACTTTTAGAGCTTTTACAGGACCCTGATGAACCTGAAGGTGAAAGGTACCAATGGAGTTGTGGGTTACTGTCAGTGGTGTAACTAGAAATCACAGGGCCCTATAGCAAAATATTGTATGGGGCCCTGTGATTTCTGGTTATGCCCTTGCAGAGCCCACCTGATATCCCAAACAGCCCCCTTGAGAGTGACCCTGCAGAGCCCACCATAGACTCTCTATGGTGGGCTCTGCAGGGTCTCAGGTGAGCTGCAGACCTCTTACCTGTCAGCCCAGATCCGCTGTCTGCCTCCATGGTCGTTGGCAGGCCCCGCCTCCTCCACCACCGGGCCCCGCCTTCTCTTCAGTCGCCGGGCCCCGCCTCCTCTTCCATCGTCGGGCCCACCTCCTCCTCTGCTTCTGATGCCAGGCCCAGCCTTCCTCGTCCACAGCTACTGGCTGTCACTGACTCAGCAGCGGCTGTGAGGAGGAACGCGCCGCTGCACAGATCACTGACAGATTGTCGGTGATCTAACTGCGACGCATTCCTCCTCACACCCGCCAGTGACAGTCAGCCGCCTGATATGCCATAGGGACCCAGGTGGCCGGCACGGCATCGGGGGGATGTCCTGGCCGGACACCTGGGTTACTGTGACTGTCAAGCAGAAGGAGAAGCAGGTCATAGCTAAAGGGGGAGGATTGCCACCATAGATTTTTTTTAACCAGCTGTCAGAGTTTGTTTTACACTTAATCACAATAATAGGTACAAGTTCCAAAGAACTTCTTTGCAAGTTCATTACAGGGGGGGGCGGTGTAATATATTAACACAGCATTTCTCAACCAGGGTTCCTCCAGATGTTGCCTAAAGTTCCTTGAACAGTGAGCAGAGGCAGATTGACCTCCTGCCTGTAAAGTACCATGAGCTATAGCTATATTAATTTTAGCAGAAGGTCCCTGATTTTTGCAAAATTATATGAAGGTTCCTCCAGCATAAAAAGGTTTGTAATGGCTGACTTAGCATAACTTAAATTCCTCTTCCACATTTCCTTCAGCACTGTTATGGTCCCAGGGCCATCCATATACTGAGGCAGCCTAAAGAGGGTGCCTCAGGCAGCATCTCATTGGGGAGCGGGGGTGGTGCCCGGGTGGTGGTGGTGGGGGCAGCAGGGAGTCAGTCACAGTGTCCCAGGTAGCTAAGAGCTCTTAGCAACCTGTGACTCTTGGCGTCCCACCCAGCTCACTGACATCATCGGTTGCCAAGAGCTGAGCAGGACACTCTGGCTTGCATCCCGCCAAGCTCCAGCCAACCAGTGATGTCAGTGAGCTGGTCGGGAGGCCAGGAAAAGCACCCCCCACCCCCCCAGAATACCCCCAGCTATTTATCTTCCCTTCCCCCCTGGACAACAATTGAACAAGGGACCATTCCAGTCAGCACTAACTAACTAGTCAGTTTCTCCCTCTGACAGCCAAACAGGTTGCTATCAAAATAGCTGGAGATATGACTTCCTGTTATATGAATCCCAACCATCCTCTTGGGCACTAGCACACGGGCCACATGCGCCGCATCTGTTGCTGAGACTACAACAATCCTAATTTTGTTTCACAGTTTGAAGCTTTAGCAGTTGCCAGTCTTTGTCCCCGCCTGCCAGCCCACCTGCTGCCTGTCAGACCTGTAGTACAGAGCTGAGGGTGAGTTTCTAAGAACTTCTCTTGGCTCTGTGCTGCAAGTCTGACAGGTGGAAAGTGGGCTAGGACAGAAGTAGACAACTGTAAAAGTATTACACTGAAAAAAAAGATGGTTTTAGATGCAATGCCAAGGTCTGATAAGTACATTCCAGGAAGGGAGGGAGTGGGAATTTGTGCTGGGTGTGATCTTGTCCTGGAGGGTTGTACGGGACAAAAGGGGGAATTATTGCTTGGAAAGGGAGTTTTTCTGATCCCTGTGCTTTGTGTGTTACTTACTCCTGACCCCTGTCCTCTGTTACTTTTGACTCCTGTGCTCTGTGCCTTACGCGCTCCTAACCCCTGCTCTCTGTGCCTTACGCATTCCTGGCCCTTGCTCCTTGTGCATTATATACTCCTGATCCCTTTACCATCTTCATTATGCCATCCTGACCCCTGCATTCTGTGCAATATGCTCTCCTGACTCCTGCACTGTGTTTGTTATACACTCCTGACCCCTATGCTGTGTGAGTTGCCCATTCCTGACCCCTGTGCTCTGTGCATTGCACATTCTAGATCCCTTTCCTTTGTGCGTTGCATACTCCTGACTAGGGATGCACCGATACTGGTATTTTGGTACCGAGTACGAGTACCAATAATTTTTTTTCGGTGCTCGCCGATACCAATTACCGAGTAACGGAATTCCCATTCAGGTAGTCGGGTGGCGTGTAATGACTCAGCACCTGGCTTCCTGATTAGCCGGGCAGCGTGTAAAGAGTCGCCACCCGGCTTGCCGATTAACAAAAAAGTCCCCTCTTACCTTAGTATGTGTAGCCTGTCACCCCTGGGGCCTCTCCAGCGAGAACGCAGCCTTTGCCCGGTACCCAGCCGAAGCCGTCTAGCCGGCCAATCAGGAAGCAGGGCACCGTGTAATGACGCGACACCCTGCTTTCTGATTGGCTGGGAGGCCGGCTCCATGCTCTCTTGTCATGAGATGATGAGGGAGCATGAAGGCATCTTCCCGGCCAATCAGAAAGCAGGGCGTTGCGTCATTAGACAGCGCCCGGCTTCCTGATTGAACGGCTCGGGCTGGGTACCGGACGAAGGCCGCATTCTCGCTGGAGAGGCCCCAAGGGATGACAGGCTACACATACTAAGGTAAGGTAACCTTACCTCACGAGGCCAGCTTCCGGTCAATTGCGAAACCTGATACCGGAAGTACTCGTGCTAGGCATCGGAGCATTTGGACGAGTACTTGCCCAAATACTCTGAATCGGCACCGATATCGATACTAGTATTGGTATCGGCGCATCTCTACTCTTGACCTCTGTTCTCTGTTTATTGTGTACTCCTTAACCCCTTCACTCTGTGCGTGCATTACACACTAATGACCCCATCACTCTGTGGGTTACATGTTACTGACCCCTGCACTCTATGCATTCCATGCTACTGACCCCTGAACTCTACATTTAATGCTACTGGCACCTACATTCTGTTAGACAATACAAACTCCTGACCCTTACACTTAGTACATTACATGTTCCTTATCCCACCAATCTTTACGCTATATGTGACTCCCTGCACTATTACTACTACATTACATTCCCCAGACCAAATTGTTTATTGTGTCAACAATTGCTGGTTTCCAAGGAGTACTCTACAATTTTAATGATGTTTCTCTGTAAATTGGGCTCAGACAAAGTGTTAGCTCTCTGTCTATATTCTGTATGCAGAAAAGGGTATGTAATGGAAGAGCTTCGTTTAAAAATAGTATTGTGTTGAGGTTTACATGTGTTTATGAGATTCTTTCTTGTGGCACAGTAATTAAAGCATATTTTGTGGGTACTGTGTTGTGTATACAGTGAGTAGGATCAGTTTTTTTTAACCATACCACTTTAAGCCCTTCCCACTGTTAGAGCAATTTGGCCACACCCACCATTTACTCAATAGGGGTGTGTGGATTACAATAATACTGTATATGGATTATTTTACAAAACTATTGGAACATAAAACAGTTCCTTCACTTGGCATTAAAATGTGATAAAATGACGCCATGCGTCTGGCATCTTTGGATCATTTTCCATCCATTTATTTTGTTATTCTTCCATTTTTAGTTTTTGTTTTTTTTACCCTTTAAAGGCTTTGTTAATAGTTGTATTGGGAAGCCACATTTTTTTAAACTAATTGTGGTTTACTTTCCCAGTGTATTTTTTAAATCCCCTTTTCAGCAAGTTATTGTTGCTGCAGAGTTGGCTTCACAGGCCACAATTGTATTTGTTTTCATGGCTCTAGCCTGCTGCTTTTTTAGCACTTTATGGTGTTAGCACGGCTCACATAGAGAGTCTGATGCTGATTTTAGAATGTGTAACTGTTACATCATGGCGTACAATCATAACTGTGATCTTTGTCATTTCCCACCCATGCAGATAAAAAGGAACCCCATGTCCCCTTAACAAGCCTCAGACTACTTGGGAGGAAAGTGTAATTTGATGAGATCAAAGACTCTGCAAGAGTCAACAGATCTATTGATGATGACGAAGTGTTGGCTAAACACTACTGAACTTAAAACATGTCTTAAGCCACTGGGGAGATTCACCCTCTCTATGTGTCTCCAAGATGAAATGTAACGGGAGATCCAAATTGTTATGGTTTCCACCAGAACAGGAATAAGAGGAAGATCTTTAATGGAGACACCTGTTTTGGCGACAGTTATTTAGAAGGGTTTCCCCTCGCTTTGGTAATACATCCTCACATTTTCTGTTATGTCTCTTGGAGAAGAAGTGAGAAAAAATCTCCCCCAAGGGAAACACAAAGCAAAAAATAAGCCAGAAAGGGGTTTTTTTTTGCACTCCCTACTTAATCCAAAAGTGTTAAAAAAAAGTTATTGCTTTAGCTATACTTCACAGTCAAACTTCAAGTAAACAGCTAAATACAGAGATGAAATACATATATGGGAAATGCTTTACCTGCCAAAGGATTTGTATTTCTCTCCATCTAGTTCTGAGATTGATACTGCTCTGTCACACGGGCCCGCATTCCCCACAAGGCCACCGAGGCCCGGCCTCTGAGTGGCAGGGCGCAGAGGGGCGGCAGCGTCTGTGGAATCCCCCAACACCCGGAACTTCAAGTTCTTTCTACATTTAGCCCTGCTTTGGGAAAGCAGGGCTAAATTTAGCCTGAGGAAGCCGGCGCTTGTTCCTCCCCCCCCTCCCGCCTGCACTTACCTCTCTCCTCGCTGGCTCCGTCTTCCGGGCTCCGCCGCCGAGTCTGTCTCCTCACTGACAGCCGATCCGGTGAGCAGAGTGGCAGTGTTAAAAGTAACCCTGCCGCTCCGTGTACACAGTGAGAGCTGTGCTCTTCCTCTCTCACCTGTCACAGGAGTTCCAGCACAGTGATGTGCTAGAGCTTCTGTATTGGAGGTGACAGGGTCAATAAAGAGAACCTGTCACTTCCAATTGCTATCACACAAGGGATTGTTAGCTCCTGTGTGATAGCAATAAAGTTAAGTGGGGGAAAAAAAATTGATAAAAAAATTATTAAAGAAACAAAAATTAAAAAAGAAATAATTAAATAAAAAGGTGATTAAAAAGTAAAAAATAATAAGAAACAAATTATTAAAAAATAAGAAAATAATTATAATAAACAATAATAGGATAAAAAAATTAATAAAAATTAAAAAAAGTAAACGATAAGATAAATAAAAATTTAAATAAGTTAAAAAAAAAGTGCTAAAAAAGTAAAAAAATTAAATAAAGAAACAATAGAAAAAATTTAATTAACCCTGCCGACCTGCCGCCCTGCCATCTGGTTGCCATTCTCAATTGAGGGGGGGGCGCATTGCGGAACCTGGCCTTGGGGCAGCAGGGAGGGTAAATCCAGCCCTGCACACGGCACAGACTTGTCTGACAGGACGGGAGATAATATTTGTCTGTGGCACTGTGCTGCATTTTAGTAAAACATACAGGTCTTGCCCCTCACCCTTTCCTTGTCTGCATGGGCAATGGAAGGGGAAGTATGTAAAAATGGTGACTGGAGTTGCTAAGCCAGTTCTCCGGTTCCAGAGGCCAAACAGCTTTACAGGAACAGTACCCACAGGATTTCTCACATTCCACCAGATCTCATATTAAACTTCAACTTCAACTTCAACTTGTCAACTTCAACTTCAACAATTTTACTCTCGAGACCTCAATATCCACATAATTTCAGGTTCAAGGATGTGGCTACCGCAACAGAGGCGCCTGCAACACAGGTGCTTTGAGTTCTGAAGGTGCACCAAGGAAAGCCACTGAGCACCTCAGCCCTCTGCTCTTGAACCACCACCACCCCAGGTATTGGCAGTGTTCCAGGTGACAGTAAGTAATGGATGGACCTGGGGCAGAAGGCAGGCATGAAAAGATCCAAGGGCAGCTGGTAGGCTTGGGAGAACCCTGAGACAGCCAGCTATGACTGACAAGTTACTTGTTTGATGACATTCACTAACACTGACTGCCAGTATGTAATTGCTGGGAAATACCTACTACCTTTTGCCTATTGGTATATCTGCTCTGGCACCTCAGATAGAATGTTTTAAATGATATCATTGAGTGTGTGCTAAGGCTGCCATACTGGATATGGATCATGAACTGAGTAAAATTGCAAAATGACAGCATCTGCACTGTACTAGCCTAGTCAACATCTGTGGCACAATTGTTTTTCAGTGAAGGCAATGCCTACTTATTCATTTTTTTCATCTTATGCTCAGTATGAAGTTTACAGCTTTGTGACAGGTACCCTTTAAAAGCAAGAAAGATCAAAATATCAGCTATTCCTTCAATGTAGAGCTGTCATCATCTGCATTATACAGCTCTGTGGTCACACATACCAGAGCTAACCAAAACGAAATGATACAGTGCATGTCATAAAGACCACATCATTTGTCTGAGGCTGCTTTCGATGTTTTATGTAGCATACATTTCCTAAACACTCAGTTATGACTATATAAAGTCTGAGATTAAGATGTGAGAAGCAGAAATGTAAAGCTAAAACTTTTTTATAATATTTCTAAAAATTGGAGGGGTTAGAAATCCTGCTGGTTTTTATTGCTGTCTGTGTCCCCAATAGTAAGATTCACTCTATCTATTTGTTTTGGTGACCAACTGTCCCTAGTGTAGAAAGTAATTGGAAATCCATCATTTTTGAGTATCACAGGAACAAAAGGTCCAGGGAAATCTACTGTCTATGGGGGATATGCTCTAATTTTGGAAAGATCTCCTCTTTCTTCCTCCTGTGTCTCTGGGAAATGAAGGCAAATCTCTCCAACAGGACAAAGATAGCAAAAAGAAACCCGACAGCCCAATAACTACTCTATCAAAAACTACAGAAAAAAGTGTTGGCTTTATATACATTTTATTAAATTAGTTCCAATGTATGCATGTCAAACATTATTTTCTGTAGTGTGCCCCACAAGCTCCAAAAACTGGGACCCCTAGTATGCAAATATCAACCAACCCCCATGGTCCCCTGGCTCTACCCCCTTACTCCTGCCCCTTTCTCTGATAGGTGGCCTCATTCACCACACCAAAGACATCAGCCATAACAAAGCATTATTGTTCAAGGATAAGATCTCAAAAGAGTTTGCCCAGATCAAGTACTGCTGAGCTCCAACAGCCAGCACATGAAGCAGCAGAGATGGGTGGTTTGCCAGCTTTGAGAAGCGGTTTCCTTTAGTACAGGGAGGCTTAAAATGTGGAACCAGAGATAAGAGCTGGTGATCACGTAAACTGGTCATTTATCAGGTTTTTGGGGCTCACGGGTAGAATTACAGTTTTATAGATTTACAGTAACTAGAGGTTAGCCAAAAGAAGATCTTTATAAAACATAATAAAGTCTTGCTTTGATTGATATACCTGGTATATCACTGGAAGCATTCAAAGAGTTCTGTTGGTCCCCCCAAAGAATTCTCCCTTCCAGTGATCAGTGTGAGGACTTAAATGAATGTCCTTCTGGCACAGGGAACTGCCTGGGAAGATGTTAAAGTGTAAGTACAGTCAAATCTTTTTTTGTTCTAGTTTTAAGTACGGAAGTGTTAAAATGCCTACAACCTTTTTTGTTCTCTATGTTCTGGGGAGGTTATCCCTTCAATTCCTTTCTCTGGCAACAATTATTTAGAAAGGGATTTCCCTCACTTTGGTGGTATGTCCTCTAACTTCCTGTTTATTTAAACCTTTCCCTTCTGGTGGCTGGAAATGTGACTACTGCCAGCTACCCTAGACTGGCCAGTGCTGTGACTGCTTACCAGCTACCCTAGAGTGGCCAGTGCTGTGACTGCTTACCAGCTACCCTAGAGTGGCCAGTGCTGTGACTGCTTGCCAGCTACCCTAGACTGGCCAGTGCTGTGACTGCTTACCAGCTACCCTAGAGTGGCCAGTGCTGTGACTGCTTACCAGCTACCCTAGAGTGGCCAGTGCTGTGACTGCTTACCAGCTACCCTAGAGTGGCCAGTGCTGTGACTGCTTTCCAGCTACCCTAGAGTGGCCAGTGCTGTGACTGCTTGCCAGCTACCCCAGAGTGGCCAGGGCTGTGACTGCTTACCAGCTACCCTAGAGTGGCACAGTGCTGTGACTGCTTGCCAGCTACCCTAGAGTGCCATAAAGCTTTAATACCAAATCTATCTACTATTAAGCCGTCTGCACTTCACTGTAAACCAACAATAAAGTGTTATAATAGAATCATCCACCTATTTAAGCTGCCCACACCTAAAGTAATATATACGTATCAGCAGTTAACTAATCAATAGAGTGCAGCGCTTATTCATATACACTATGCTACTGATACAAGTTCCCAATAGATAATAATGACGTGCATAAAATATTAATACGACTCACTTTGTAATGCTCTTTATTTACAAGCCTAATAACGAAACCTAGTGTGTAATAAAAGATTGCATATAACATATATGGCATATAAATCTAGACTTATCACAATCCCATGTGTAATGAAGTGCATCAACGGGAAATCACCACTTTCACCAGTGCCCACCAGTGTTCATGTATTCCAGTGCACTCCATCTAACAAGAAATCTCTCATTCATAAAACTTTAATTCCAATAGACACCTCTGTGCTCCACTCTCAGAAGAATCTTTTGTTAACACAAGGTCCTTTTTAGGTGGACCTTATGTTAACAAAAGATCAAGTCAAAAATACCAATATATAATATGGAGCACTCCAACTACTCCTTTTCCTCACTTTCAGTGATGTACTACTGAACCATGTAGTTTCACTCATGGAGCATACACATGAATCATAGTGCAGCCTGTTTCTATTAACACATTTATTAAAATAGCTAAAACCACTCACATTTAAAAGTGTGCTGTCCTGTGCACACAATTACAAAGTAGAATTCAAAATGTGCTCCTAGCACTATCCTTCACTTGTCTATCCGTGCCAAGCAAAAGGGATTTCAGGGTAAGGTGTGTTTGTAAAGTGCCCCCTCCACCCCTTTACCAGTTACACTCACCTTACAATTGATTCCTTGGCACTCCCAACAGATTTAGTCCACTTAATAATGGCCTAGTCTACTAATCTTTAACCAGTCATGATTACTTATTTCACCAGCCACAGCAGTCCTAAATGGCTCAGTCAACAAGACATAAGCTAGCCATAGTGGGTCCGGCAATCAAGAAATTGAACTCATTGCAATACCCTGGAGCAGAAGATACAGGGACCCTGAGGCATCCTCAATCTTTCTAAAACAATGGTTTGTTGAAGTACTTTTGTGCAATACAGAACAAGAGTGCTCACCATTCATAAACTCATAACTGAAAATGAATAATTGATACAAAAAAGTGAAAATTTAAATAATCAATTCTTGGTAAACCACATGCTTTGAGATTTCAGATGTATATTCCTTAGAATTTATACAATGGAAAGGCAGATCATATGGTAACAATCATCTGTGAGATTTGCTGGGGAGAGCTGTGCACATGGTAATAACATGCAATATTTGTATACCGTGCAACATATTAAATGCTCTCTTTTCTAGGCATATATATGCAGTGACTCTGTTGACAGACCCGGTTAGTGGAAATAAGGCCCGCTGGAATAAAAAATAAAAAAAGCAAGCTTGAATACTGAATTTCTTTTCTTTTTTTTCCAGTGGTTGATGTTCTGTCTTTTAATCACAGGCACATCCTCTGCTACATGTTAAATTTGAATATAAGATAAAGTCTTCAGAACTTTAAAGTGGAAATCCAACACAAATGTAAAAAATAGTTGCCAATCCAGCACAAAATTAATAATAAATTGAGTAGCAGAATATATAATTGGGGTGCTAGGCTAGTAAGCCTAGCACCCCAATCCTGGGCTGTCTGTAGCTTTATGAGCTATTTGCCTTAAATGGACAAAGTAATGGTGACAGTGTCAGTTTAATGCAAATGACCAAACAAATGACATTGCCAGAACTCGATATCTAATATACTCAGATATTGTCAGGCAGTTGTTTCTTGTCCAAAAAGATCTAAGTGACTTTGGCTGTGAAATGATTGGTAATACTGTGGTCCCAACTCTTCGGGGGTCCAAGTATCAAGACTTTCTCTACAAGATCTGGTGTATTCGGAGGGGTGAGTTATTAGCATGTTACATATAATTTATATATTTCATAATTTAATCTTATTATGTCATTTTCCTTTTTTTCCTCTGTAAACTCATGTCTGGGGTTCACATTTTATAGATGGTTTTCCTGCCTTCTCCTGAGTGGTTATTACATATTTAATGACACCTTTCATAGCCCATGTAAAGTAATCAGTTTTAATAAGTGGAGTCATACATTACTCCTTTGGCAGAACCAGTTGCGTATAATGAACTTTTACCCTTAGCCACAACATTGAGTTATTCAGACCCTCTTAACCTTTCCAACAGCCTAATGAGTGTGTTAATATTCCCCCTACGGGCTCTGCTGTGCTGAGATTAATTCAGGAAGGAAGCTGTTGGGAGATGTCACTAGGAGCCCTATACAAGACTCAGGTCCTGCTGGCCATTGGGAGATATATGAAAGAAATATTGTATCCTTATTAGAATTATTTTAACACTGTTTTACATAACACATTTTTTTTTACAAAAAAATAACAGTTTAAATATTTTTTACATGTACCTCTCTTGGTTTAATCAGGCTATGACCAGATGTTTTACTGCTTCATAACCAAGCAAGTTTCAGGTTTTTTGATGTGTAAATGTTTGCGTTCCCTTCCGACGTGAAATGTGTAGCTCTAGTTTCCATAAAATATTTACGTTTCGTATTTATTCACAATAGAAAATAGAAAACATATCAAATCTTTAAACTAAGAAAATGTACGATTTTAAGAAAAAAAATAGGGTAATTTTGAAATTGATGGCAGCAATATAGCTCCAAAAAAAGTTGGGACAGGGCCATGTTCACCATGGTGTAGCATCCCCTCTTCTTTTAACAACACTCCGTAAACGTCTGGGAAGTGAGGAGACCAGATGTTCATTGGCCAGGACCTGCTAGAAGACTCTGGCAGGTGCCGGTCAATAGGAAACAGTTGGGTGGAGCTAGCTGTCACCGCCAGCTCTGCCCAGTTGTTTTTCTTCTGCTGGCATCTGTCAGATGCGTCATTATGCGGTGGGAGTCCGTCGCATACGGTTGGGTCGGCGTGCAGCGTTTTTTAAAAATATTTTTTTGTCTTAGTTTTCTTTTCTTTAAAATCTTTTCATTTTTTTTTTTAATTTTCCTAATCTTTTTACTTTTTAAAAATTATTTTTCAACTTTTTTTTTCATTCTTTTTATGTATTTTCTATTCTGCCTGGTACCTTGGAGGTACCAAGCAGAATAGCCAAGCCAAATGCCGCTTTGAGTCGAACTCCTTCTGCAGTTCGGCTCAGCCGAACATGCAGCGCATGTTCGGCTGACCAAAGGCAGCTGAAGGCAGCCGATGTACGGCTGATTTTAGCCGATGTACGGGTGAAACCAGCCGTACAAGACTGAAGTGAATAGCCGAGTGAATAGCGTTCGGCTCACTTCACTTCGGGTGGGTTATTCATTTCAGCTGCCTTCGGCAGCTTTGTGAACAACCCCATAAGATTTAGTAATCATTTTTTTCATTGTGCTGTACCAGGTAAGAATCTTCAAAAAAGTTTACTAACATCCTCGGACTGCAATGATCTGGAGATGCGTGTATTGTGGTTTCTTGAGAAAGTTGAGCTTTTCTCTAAAGCAACCCTGGTCAACAAATCTAGACTAGTGGTGGTCAACTTTGTTGATATAGTGGGCCAAAAGTGCAGCCCCCGACATCATCAGAGGGCTCTACATAATATTCGGCGAAACAGTGCTATCAGAGACTGCAGACAGGCAACCGGAGATGGTCAAATACTACAGTATGGTGCAAGAGAAAGTCAGAGACTGCAGACAGGCAACAGGCGAAGGTCAAGGTTGATGGGTATGTAACAAGAGAACTTCAGAGACTGTAGACATGCAACAGGAGATGGTCAAAGAATATGAGTATGGTACAAGAGAGGAACTGTCCCTCTTTTGGAACCAAAACCCTCTGTCCCTCTTTCTTCCTTACCTGTCCTTGTTTTGAACTGATGTATTGCTCTCTACAAAAATATATTATTGAAAGTGATATTAAAGTCAAAATGTTTTTAAGCTATTTGAAATGCCGATAAATCACTTACAATGGATGCTGCTTCTTTGTGTTTTAAAATTTTACTTTCCTGAAGAATCAACTGGTCTCCTGAGCACTGATCTGGATATCCTGTTTTAGGGTGGCACCTTTCCTTTGCGGGGTCCTATGGAGCCACACTTGTGTGTGCTAGTAAGCTGTGTGTGGTTATGGTATGTTTGATATTATTCTTTGCAAGATCCATCATCCAAGATCAGAAGATCCAAAACATAAAAAGACAATATGGATGAAAAACACAGAAAAAAAGGAACGGGTGTGAAATCAATAAACCAAACCATTTAACTTCTAGAAGCCAGTTAAACATTTTTTTTTAACCTTCAATGGTCCAAAGAATAACCTAGGTAAAGAAAATTAAGATTTCTAGGTGCCCTATAGGGGCCTTTGGCACAAAAAAGTGCCAAAGAGCCGCATGTGGCCCCCCGGGCTGCAAATTGGGCACCACGGTGCTAGACAATCGCTCAGTTAAGTAAGCATAGAGTCAAGTGCTGTTCATAGGCGTGCCATTGCAGTGAGCTATTCCGAACTCTTAAGAGAGACAAAACATTTCAGACCAGTTTACACAGTACAGAGTTTAAGTTAACACTGTGCCACTCATTTTTTAAAGAAAGCATCATTCAAACATGTTATTTTATTTCCTCTTCCCAGCGTATAACAAAGAACATACATTGTCTGGGTCACATACATCAGTAGCTCTCATGAATATTTTATCATACAGTCTACCACGGCCATATATCAAATTTTGCCTTATTGCGTTACATACTTGTTGAGCTATTCCATCAAAAAAGTCCATTCTTAAAACGCTCATTGATGAAAAAAGCCCTGCCACACAAGTGAGGCCTTTGTTTGAGTTATACGATTGATGACGGAGCTCAAGCCGGTAATTAATGTTAGATCGAAATGCAACATCTTGGTTGGACGCTCTGCCAGAACCAATAGTCTAAACAAATCTGGATCATGCATTAAACATAGATTCGGAGCTGATCGACGTCCAAGACTTTCTAAACTAAGATTACATGGAAAAGTGAAAAAAGCCAAATATAACCTGGGCAAAAGTAATTTGTTTTCACGACAGTGAATGTAATGTGATGTTGTGGGATACTTCATTGCATTTGGTTATTTTGTAGGGGATTTTGCCATAATGGGAAAGCACATATCGTGAAATTACAAACTGGGCTTTAAAGAAGAACTCTAGCTGAGCCCACACACCCCATGAATCATCCCCTGGTCTATATAAAAAAAAAAAAAAAACTTGTTTTTCCTGCT